>NC_081394.1:807327-875630 GCF_030684315.1 Stegostoma tigrinum
ACATTAAAACCTTCCCAATAGCAAGGGGCCACTGAGGGAAATAATAGCCTTACTTCTGACTTTTCCAACCAGAGTACAGACCTCTCACTTTCCGACCTGAAACTCCCATCTGCCAATTTGTTGCCCATTCACCCCCTTTGTAGGGGACAGAATATGCCCTACAATGGATATTTGCCTGGTCAGTCAGTCGATATACACTGCACACACTGTCACCTAGTCCCAGTCACTAATGGAGAGGGTAAATAATCGAGGCCCTCAGACTGATCCTGGTTACGTCTTTTCGATTTGGAAATGCACTCTTGTAAAGATGTTGTGAAACTTGAAAGGATTCAGAATAGATTTACAGGGATGTTGCCAGGGTTGGAGGGTTTGAGCTACAGCTGGATAGGCTGGGGCTATTTTCCCTGGAGCGTCGGGGCTGAGGGGTGACCTTATAGAGGTTTATAAAATCATGGGGGGCATGGATAGGGTGAATAGACAAGGTCTTTCCCCCCAGGGTGGGGGAGTCCAAAACTAGAGGGGCATAGGTTTAAGGTGAGAGGGGAAAGATTTAAAAGGGACCTGAGGGATAACTTTTTCAGACAGAGTGTGGTGCGTGTATGGAATGAGCTGCCAGAGGAACTGGTGGGGGCTGGTACAGATACAGCATTTAAAAGGCATCTGGATGGGGACGTGGCAAATTGGATTAGATTTAATTTAGGATGTATGGGTGGTGTGGACTGAACGACCTGTTTCCGTGCGATGTGACTCAATGACCCATTAGTCCTGACACTCTGTCTCCTGACTATTAACCAATTCTCAATCCACAGCATAACCTAAGCCCCAGCACCAGGTGCTCTTACCTCGTGCAGTACATTTCACTTGTCGCTCTCTCTCAAATACCTTTTCGAAATTTTAGATACACCTCATTTCTGTTCCCCTTCATAAACTCTGTTTGTCCTGTAGTCAAAGAACTGTCGCAGATTTGTCGAACATGATTTCACAACGTTGTGATTGGTGGCATTAAACCTTTCTAAATATCCTGCTGATTCTTCTTGAAGAACAGAATCCCACATTTCCCCAATTTACTGTGTAACGGGCTCGAGGTGGGGCCAACAGGCTATAGGTGTGTTTGAGGCGAGTTTAGATCTGTATGAGAGGCTGTGGTCGGTGGTGACAATCCCTGGGGTTTGAAAGTGGGTGAAGTGATGGCTGTGGCATGCAGCTGGAGCTGAGGCAGTTGGGAGGTTCTGGCTGGGGCATAGATGGGAGTGGAACGATTTTAACAGACTGTCTGTGTAGGACATGTTTTCTGAAAATGTGACAGCTATGACATTACTCTAAGTCAGATTTTACAGCAGATACTAGCATTCATGCAGGAGTTCTACATTCCCCCACACCAACCCCGATTTCCCGTGGGAGTGAATCCCACGTTTCCCCACCCTACCACCCTCCCGAAATTCACTGTAAGAGTGAGTCCCACATTCCCCCCCCCTCCTCCGAATCCCTTGTGGGAGCGACTCCCACGTTCCCCCCCGCCCCCGAATCCCATGTGGTTGCGACTCCCACATTCTCCCTCCCCCCCCCCCCCCCCCCCCCCCCCACCCCCCCCCGAATCCCGTGTGGGAGTGACTCCCACATTCACCCCCGAATCCCATGTGGGAGCGACTCCCACGTACCCCCCCCACCCCGCAAATCCCGTGTGGGAGCGACTCCCACATTCTGCCCCCTCCCAAATCCCCTGTGGGAGTGACTCCCACATCCCACCCGAATCCCCTGTGGGAGCAACTCCCACATTTCCCCCCTCCCTGTGGGAGTGTGTCGTACATTCCCCCAAAGATTCTCATGAAATCCTGACGTTTAAATGCTGCTGTGAGTGCCTGATTGGTTACTGTGGGAGGATAACGATTATTCAGAGCGGGTTGTCTCACTCCTCTCTGTCTCTGTGTCTCTGTCTGTTCATGCTGTTAGGCTGAAGAGTTCACTGGGTTTGCATCCGATGATGACGTCCTGACCAGTCCACTGCGACTAGCCCTCCGCTCTCAGAAAAGTAAGTTCCTGCTTTTTGATCGTGTCTGGGCCTTGCTCCTCAGTTTGATGACGTGAACATGTTTGTGTGTGAGAATATCTTCTCTCGGGAATGGACAGAACGTCCCATGCTGCAAAGGTTGTGTTCTCAGCTGCCGCTCAGTGGATATACAGACTGCCTTTGCCGCTTCTCACTCACCTCTGAGTCAGAGAATAATGGAGTTAGCTACAGCTAGCTGGGCACTCTGATAGCCTTGTCATAGTGCTGAGGGAGCGCCGCACTGTCGGAGGGTCAGTGCTGAGGGAGCGCCGCACTGCCGGAGGGTCAGTGCTGAGGGAGCGCCGCAATGTCGGAGGGTCAGTGCTGAGGGAGTGGGCACTGTCGGAGGGTCAGTGCTGAGGGAGTGGGCACTGTCGGAGGGTCAGTGCTGAGGGAGCGCCGCACTGTCGGAGGGTCAGTGCTGAGGGAGAGCCGCACTGTCGGAGGGTCAGTGCTGAGGGAGCGCCGCACTGTTGGAGGGTCAGTGTTGAGGGAGCGCCGCAATGTCGGAGGGTCAGTCCTGAGGGTGTGGGCACTGTCGGAGGGTCAGTGCTGAGGGAGCGCCGCACTGTTGGAGGGTCAGTGCTGAGGGAGTGCCACACTGTCGGAAGGTGGGTGCTGAGGGAGTGGGCACTGTCGGAGGGTCAGTGCTGAGGAAGCGCCGCACTGTTGGAGGGTCAGTGCTGAGGGAGCGCCGCACTGTTGGAGGGTCAGTGCTGAGGGAGTGCCACACTGTCGGAGGGTGGGTGCTGAGGGAGTGGGCACTGTTGGAGGGTCAGTGCTGAGGGAGCGCCGCACTGTTGGAGGGTCAGTGCTGAGGGAGCGCCGCACTGTTGGAGGGTCAGTGCTGAGGGAGTGCCACACTGTCGGAGGGTGGGTGCTGAGGGAGTGGGCACTGTCGGAGGGTCAGTGCCGAGGGAGTGCCGCATTGTTGGAGGGTCAGTGTTGAGGGAGCGCCGCAATGTAGGAGGGTCAGTCCTGAGGGAGTGGGCACTGTCGGAGGGTCAGTGCTGAGGGAGCGCCGCACTGTTGGAGGGTCAGTGCTGAGGGAGCGCCGCACTGTTGGAGGGTCAGTGCTGAGGGAGCGCCGCACTGTTGGAGGGTCAGTGCTGAGGGAGCGCCACACTGACGGAGGGTGGGTGCTGAGGGAGTGGGCACTGTCGGAGGGTCAGTGCTGAGGCAGCGCCGCACTGTCGGAGGGTCAGTGCTGAGGGAGTGCTGCACTGTTGGAGGGTCAGTGCTGAGGGAGCGCCGCACTGTTGGAGGGTCAGTGCTGAGGGAGTGCCACACTGTCGGAGGGTCAGTGCTGAGGGAGTGGGCACTGTCGGAGGGTCAGTGCCGAGGGAGCGGGCACTGTCGGAGGGTCAGTGCCGAGGGAGCGGGCACTGTCGGAGGGTCAGTGCCGAGGGAGCGGGCACTGTCGGAGGGTCAGTGCCGAGGGAGCGGGCACTGTCGGAGGGTCAGTGCCGAGGGAGCGGGCACTGTCGGAGGGTCAGTGCCGAGGGAGCGGGCACTGTCGGAGGGTCAGTGCCGAGGGAGCGGGCACTGTCGGAGGGTCAGTGCCGAGGGAGCGGGCACTGTCGGAGGGTCAGTGCCGAGGGAGCGGGCACTGTCGGAGGGTCAGTGCCGAGGGAGCGGGCACTGTCGGAGGGTCAGTGCCGAGGGAGCGGGCACTGTCGGAGGGTCAGTGCCGAGGGAGCGGGCACTGTCGGAGGGTCAGTGCCGAGGGAGCGCCGCACTGTCGGAGGGTCAGTGCCGAGGGAGCGGGCAATGTCGGAGGGTCAGTGCCGAGGGAGCGGGCACTGTCGGAGGGTCAGTGCCGAGGGAGCGCCGCACTGTCGGAGGGTCAGTGCCGAGGGAGCGGGCACTGTCGGAGGGTCAGTGCCGAGGGAGCGGGCACTGTCGGAGGGTCAGTGCCGAGGGAGCGGGCACTGTCGGAGGGTCAGTGCCGAGGGAGCGGGCACTGTCGGAGGGTCAGTGCCGAGGGAGCGGGCACTGTCGGAGGGTCAGTGCCGAGGGAGCGGGCACTGTCGGAGGGTCAGTGCCGAGGGAGCGGGCACTGTCGGAGGGTCAGTGCCGAGGGAGCGGGCACTGTCGGAGGGTCAGTGCCGAGGGAGCGGGCACTGTCGGAGGGTCAGTGCCGAGGGAGCGGGCACTGTCGGAGGGTCAGTGCCGAGGGAGCGGGCACTGTCGGAGGGTCAGTGCCGAGGGAGCGGGCACTGTCGGAGGGTCAGTGCCGAGGGAGCGGGCACTGTCGGAGGGTCAGTGCCGAGGGAGCGGGCACTGTCGGAGGGTCAGTGCCGAGGGAGCGGGCACTGTCGGAGGGTCGGTGCCGAGGGAGCGGGCACTGTCGGAGAGTCGGTGCCGAGGGAGCGGGCACTGTCGGAGGGTCGGTGCCGAGGGAGCGGGCACTGTCGGAGGGTCGGTGCCGAGGGAGCGGGCACTGTCGGAGGGTCGGTGCCGAGGGAGCGGGCACTGTCGGAGGGTCGGTGCCGAGGGAGCGGGCACTGTCGGAGGGTCGGTGCCGAGGGAGCGGGCACTGTCGGAGGGTCGGTGCCGAGGGAGCGGGCACTGTCGGAGGGTCGGTGCCGAGGGAGCGGGCACTGTCGGAGGGTCGGTGCCGAGGGAGCGGGCACTGTCGGAGGGTCGGTGCCGAGGGAGCGGGCACTGTCGGAGGGTCGGTGCCGAGGGAGCGGGCACTGTCGGAGGGTCGGTGCCGAGGGAGCGGGCACTGTCGGAGGGTCGGTGCCGAGGGAGCGGGCACTGTCGGAGGGTCGGTGCCGAGGGAGCGGGCACTGTCGGAGGGTCGGTGCCGAGGGAGCGGGCACTGTCGGAGGGTCGGTGCCGAGGGAGCGGGCACTGTCGGAGGGTCGGTGCCGAGGGAGCGGGCACTGTCGGAGGGTCGGTGCCGAGGGAGCGGGCACTGTCGGAGGGTCGGTGCCGAGGGAGCGGGCACTGTCGGAGGGTCGGTGCCGAGGGAGCGGGCACTGTCGGAGGGTCGGTGCCGAGGGAGCGGGCACTGTCGGAGGGTCGGTGCCGAGGGAGCGCCGCACTGTCGGAGGGTCGGTGCCGAGGGAGCGCCGCACTGTCGGAGGGTGGGTGCCGAGGGAGTGGGCACTGTCGGAGGGTCAGTGCCGAGGGAGCGCCGCACTGTCGGAGGGTCAGTCCTGAGGGAGTAGGCACTGTCGGAGGGTCAGTGCCGAGGGAGTGCCGCACTGTCGGAGGGTGGGTGCTGAGGGAGTGGGCACTGTCGGAGGGTGAGTGCTGAGGGAGCGCCGCACTGTCGGAGGGTGGGTGCTGAGGGAGTGGGCACTGTCGGAGGGTCAGTGCCGAGGGAGCGCCGCACTGTCGGAGGGTCAGTGCCGAGGGAGCGCCGCACTGTCGGAGGGTCAGTCCTGAGGGAGTAGGCACTGTCGGAGGGTCAGTGCCGAGGGAGTGCCGCACTGTCGGAGGGTGGGTGCCGAGGGAGTGGGCACTGTCGGAGGGTGAGTGCTGAGGGAGCGCCGCACTGTCGGAGGGTGGGTGCTGAGGGAGTGGGCACTGTCGGAGGGTCAGTGCCGAGGGAGCGCCGCACTGTCGGAGGGTCAGTGCCGAGGGAGCGCCGCACTGTCGGAGGGTGGGTGCCGAGGGAGTGGGCACTGTCGGAGGGTCAGTGCTGCGGGAGTGCCGCACTGTCGGAGGGTGGGTGCCGAGGGAGTGCCGCACCGTCGGAGGGTCAGTGCCGAGGGAGTGCCGCACCGTCGGAGGGTCAGTGCCGAGGGAGTGCCGCACCGTCGGAGGGTCAGTGCCGAGGGAGTGCCGCACCGTCGGAGGGTCAGTGCCGAGGGAGTGCCGCACCGTCGGAGGGTCAGTGCCGAGGGAGTGCCGCACCGTCGGAGCGTCAGTGCCGAGGGAGCGGGCACTGTCGGAGGGTCAGTGCCGAGGGAGCGGGCACTGTCGGAGGGTCAGTGCCGAGGGAGCGGGCACTGTCGGAGGGTCAGTGCCGAGGGAGCGGGCACTGTCGGAGGGTCAGTGCCGAGGGAGCTCCGCACTGTCGGAGGGTCAGTGCCGAGGGAGCGGGCACTGTCGGAGGGTCAGTGCCGAGGGAGCTCCGCACTGTCGGAGGGTCAGTGCCGAGGGAGCGGGCACTGTCGGAGGGTCAGTGCCGAGGGAGCGGGCACTGTCGGAGGGTCAGTGCCGAGGGAGCGGGCACTGTCGGAGGGTCAGTGCCGAGGGAGCGGGCACTGTCGGAGGGTCAGTGCCGACGGGGCGGGCACTGTCGGAGGGTCAGTGCCGACGGGGCGGGCACTGTCGGAGGGTCAGTGCCGAGGGAGCGCCGCACTGTCGGAGGGTGGGTGCTGAGGGAGTGGGCACTGTCGGAGGGTCAGTGCCGAGGGAGCGGGCACTGTCGGAGGGTCAGTGCTGAGGGAGCGCCGCACTGTCGGAGGGTGGGTGCTGAGGGAGCGGGCACTGTCGGAGGGTCAGTGCCGAGGGAGCGGGCACTGTCGGAGGGTCAGTGCCGACGGGGCGGGCACTGTCGGAGGGTCAGTGCCGACGGGGCGGGCACTGTCGGAGGGTCAGTGCCGACGGGGCGGGCACTGTCGGAGGGTCAGTGCCGAGGGAGCGCCGCACTGTCGGAGGGTGGGTGCTGAGGGAGTGGGCACTGTGGGAGGGTCAGTGCCGAGGGAGCGCCACACTGTCGGAGGGTCAGTCCTGAGGGAGTGCCGCACTGTCGGAGGGTGGGTGCTGAGGGAGTGGGCACTGTCGGAGGGTGAGTGCTGAGGGAGCGCCACACTGTCGGAGGGTGGGTGCTGAGGGAGTGGGCACTGTCGGAGGGTCAGTGCCGAGGGAGTGCCGCACTGTCGGAGGGTCAGTGCTGAGGGAGCGCCGCACTGTCGGAGGGTCAGTCCTGAGGGAGTGCCGCACTGTCGGAGGGTGGGTGCTGAGGGAGTGGGCACTGTCGGAGGGTGAGTGCTGAGGGAGCGCCACACTGTCGGAGGGTGGGTGCTGAGGGAGTGGGCACTGTCGGAGGGTCAGTGCCGAGGGAGTGCCGCACTGTCGGAGGGTCAGTGTTGAGGGAGCGCCGCAATGTCGGAGGGTCAGTCCTGAGGGAGTAGGCACTGTCGGAGGGTCAGTGCCAAGGGTGCGCCGCACTGTCGGAGGGTCAGTGCCGAGGGAGCGCCGCACTGTCGGAGGGTCAGTGCCGAGGGAGCGGGCACTGTCGGAGGGTCAGTGCCGAGGGAGCGGGCACTGTCGGAGGGTCAGTGCCGAGGGAGCGGGCACTGTCGGAGGGTCAGTGCCGACGGGGCGGGCACTGTCGGAGGGTCAGTGCCGACGGGGCGGGCACTGTCGGAGGGTCAGTGCCGAGGGAGCGCCGCACTGTCGGAGGGTGGGTGCTGAGGGAGTGGGCACTGTCGGAGGGTCAGTGCCGAGGGAGCGGGCACTGTCGGAGGGTCAGTGCTGAGGGAGCGCCGCACTGTCGGAGGGTGGGTGCTGAGGGAGCGGGCACTGTCGGAGGGTCAGTGCCGAGGGAGCGGGCACTGTCGGAGGGTCAGTGCCGACGGGGCGGGCACTGTCGGAGGGTCAGTGCCGACGGGGCGGGCACTGTCGGAGGGTCAGTGCCGACGGGGCGGGCACTGTCGGAGGGTCAGTGCCGAGGGAGCGCCGCACTGTCGGAGGGTGGGTGCTGAGGGAGTGGGCACTGTGGGAGGGTCAGTGCCGAGGGAGCGCCACACTGTCGGAGGGTCAGTCCTGAGGGAGTGCCGCACTGTCGGAGGGTGGGTGCTGAGGGAGTGGGCACTGTCGGAGGGTGAGTGCTGAGGGAGCGCCACACTGTCGGAGGGTGGGTGCTGAGGGAGTGGGCACTGTCGGAGGGTCAGTGCCGAGGGAGTGCCGCACTGTCGGAGGGTCAGTGCTGAGGGAGCGCCACACTGTCGGAGGGTCAGTCCTGAGGGAGTGCCGCACTGTCGGAGGGTGGGTGCTGAGGGAGTGGGCACTGTCGGAGGGTGAGTGCTGAGGGAGCGCCACACTGTCGGAGGGTGGGTGCTGAGGGAGTGGGCACTGTCGGAGGGTCAGTGCCGAGGGAGTGCCGCACTGTCGGAGGGTCAGTGTTGAGGGAGCGCCGCAATGTCGGAGGGTCAGTCCTGAGGGAGTAGGCACTGTCGGAGGGTCAGTGCCAAGGGTGCGCCGCACTGTCGGAGGGTCAGTGCCGAGGGAGCGCCGCACTGTCGGAGGGTCAGTGCCGAGGGAGCGGGCACTGTCGGAGGGTCAGTGCCGAGGGAGCGGGCACTGTCGGAGGGTCAGTGCCGAGGGAGCGGGCACTGTCGGAGGGTCAGTGCCGAGGGAGCGGGCACTGTCGGAGGGTCAGTGCCGACGGGGCGGGCACTGTCGGAGGGTCAGTGCCGACGGGGCGGGCACTGTCGGTGGGTCAGTGCCGACGGGGCGGGCACTGTCGGAGGGTCAGTGCCGACGGGGCGGGCACTGTCGGAGGGTCAGTGCCGACGGGGCGGGCACTGTCGGAGGGTCAGTGCCGACGGGGCGGGCACTGTCGGAGGGTCAGTGCCGACGGGGCGGGCACTGTCGGAGGGTCAGTGCCGACGGGGCGGGCACTGTCGGAGGGTCAGTGCCGACGGGGCGGGCACTGTCGGAGGGTCAGTGCCGACGGGGCGGGCACTGTCGGAGGGTCAGTGCCGACGGGGCGGGCACTGTCGGAGGGTCAGTGCCGACGGGGCGGGCACTGTCGGAGGGTCAGTGCCGACGGGGCGGGCACTGTCGGAGGGTCAGTGCCGACGGGGCGGGCACTGTCGGAGGGTCAGTGCCGACGGGGCGGGCACTGTCGGAGGGTCAGTGCCGACGGGGCGGGCACTGTCGGAGGGTCAGTGCCGAGGGGGCGGGCACTGTCGGTGGGTCAGTGCTGAGGGAGTACGGTCATATAGTCAGTACTTAAAAGATGGCGAGGGTGATTTGGCACCCTTTGTCTGTGGGAGTTTGTGGTGCAAACTGGTGGGGACGGGTCTGTCCCTGTGTAACACTGGGATACAGTACCCATGGGGGACTGGTCTGTCGCTGTATAACACTGGGGTACGTTACCGGTGGGGACAGGTCTGTCACTGTATAACACTGGGGTACAGTACCGGTGGGGGACAGGTCTGTCGCTGTATAACACTGGGGTACAGTACCGGTGGGGTACAGGTCTGTCACTGTATAACACTGGGGTACAGTACCGGTGGGGTACAGGTCTGTCACTGTATAACACTGGGGTACAGTACCGGTGGGGGACTGGTCTGTCTCTGTATAACACTGGGGTACGTTACCGGTGGGGGACGGGTCTGTCACTGTGTAACAGTGGGGTACAGGTCTGTCACTGCATAACACTGGGGTACAGTACCGGTGGGGACGGGTCTGTCACTGTATAACACTGGGGTACAGTACCGGTGGGTGACAGGTCTGTCATGTGTAACACTGGGGTACAGTACCGGTGGGGGACAGGTCTGTCACTGCGTAACACTGGGGTACAGTACCGGTGGGGGACAGGTCTGTCACTGCGTAACACTGGGGTACAGTACCCATGGGGGACAGGTCTGTCACTGTGTAACACTGGGGTACAGTACCGGTGGGGGACAGGTCTGTCTCTGTATAACACTGGGGTACAGTACCAGTGCGGACAGGTCTGTCGCTGTATAACACTGGGGTAGAGTACCGGTGGGGGACAGGTCTGTCGCTGTGTAACTCTGGGGTACAGTAGCGGTGGGGTCGGGTCTGTCACTGTATAGCACTGGGGTACAGAACCGGTGGGGGACAGGTCTGTCTCTGTATAACACTGGGGTACAGTACCAGTGCGGACAGGTCTGTCGCTGTGTAACACTGGGGTACAGTACCGGTGGGGTCGGGTCTGTCACTGTATAACACTGGGGTAGAGTACCGGTGGGGGACGGGTCTGTAGCTTTATAACACTGGGGTACAATACCGGCGGGGTCAGGTCTGTCACTGTGTAACACTGGGGTACAGTATTGGTGGGGACGGGTCTGTAGCTGTATAACACTGGGGTACAGTATCGGTGGGGGACGGGTCTGTTGCTGTATAACACTGGGGTACAGTAGCGGTGGGGGACGGGTCTGTCACTGTATAACACTGGGGTACAGTAAGGTGAGAGACTGGTCTGTCCCTGTATAACACTGGGGTACAGTACTGGTGTGGAACGGGTCTGTCCCTCTGTAACACTGGGGTGCAGTAGCGGTGTGGACGGGTCTGTCTCTGTATTAGACTTGGGTACAGAACCGGTGGCGAACTGGTCTCTCACTGTGTAACACTGGGGTACAGTACCGGTGGGGGACGGGTCTGTCCCTCTGTAACACTGGGGTGCAGTAGCGGTGTGGACGGGTCTGTCTCTGTATTAGACTTGGGTACAGAACCGGTGGCGAACTGGTCTCTCACTGTGTAACGCTGGGGTACAGTACCGGTGGGGGACGGGTCTGTCCCTGTGTAACACTGGGGTACAGTACCGGTGGGGGACGGGTCTGTCGCTGTATAACACTGGGGTACAGTACCGGTGGGGGACGGGTCTGTCACTGTATAACACTGGGGTACAGTACCGGTGGGGGATGGCTCTGTCACTGTATAACACTGGGGTACAGTACCGGTGGGGGACGGGTCTGACACTCTATAACACTGGGGTACAGTACTGGTGGGGGACAGGTCTGTCGCTGTATAACACTGGGGTACAGTACTGGTGGGGACAGGTCTGTCCCTGTATAACACTGGGGTACAGTACCAGTGGGGGACAGGTCTGTCGCTGTATAACACTGGGGTACAGTACCGGTGGGGACAGGTCTGTCCCAGTATATCACTGGGGTACAGTACCCGTGGGGACAGGTCTGTCGCTGTATAACACTGTGGTACAGTACCGGTGGGGACGGGTCTGTCACTGTATAACACTGGGGTACAGTACCGGTGGGGGACGGGTCTGACACTCTATAACACTGGGGTACAGTACCGGTGGGGGACAGGTCTGTCGCTGTATAACACTGGGGTACAGTACTGGTGGGGGACAGGTCTGTCGCTGTATAACACTGGGGTACAGTACTGGTGGGGACAGGTCTGTCCCTGTATAACACTGGGGTACAGTACCAGTGGGGGACAGGTCTGTCTCTCTGTAACACTGGGGTACTGTTGCTGTGGGGGACGGTTCTGTTGCTGTATCACACTGGGGTGCAGTACCGGTGGGGGACACGTCTGTTACGGTGTAACACTGGGGTACAGTACCGGTGGGGACAGGCCTGTCACTGTATAACACTGGGGTACAGTTCCGGTGGGGGACAGGTCTGTCACTGTATAACACTGGGGTACAGTACCGGTGGGGGACGGGTCTGTCACTGTATAACACTGGGGTACAGTACCGGTGGGGGACGGGTCTGTCACTGTATAACACTGGGGTACAGTACCGGTGGGGACAGGTCTGTCGCTGTATAACACTGGGGTGCAGTACCAGTTGGGGACGGGTCTGTCACTGTGTAACACTGGGGTACAGTACCGGTGGGGACAGGTCTGCCACTGTGTAACACTGGGGTACAGTACCGGTGGGGGACAGGTTTGTCACTGTATAACACTGGGGTACAGTACCGGTGGGGGACGGGTCTGTCACTGTATAACACTGGGGTACAGTACCGGTGGGGACAGGTCTGTCACTGTGTAACACTGGGGTACAGTACTGGTGGGGACAGGTCTGTCGCTGTATAACACTGGGGTGCAGTACCAGTTGGGGACAGGTCTGTCGCTGTATAACACTGGGGTACAGTACCGGTGGGGACAGGTCTGTCACTGTGTCACACTGGGGTACAGTACCGGTGGGGACAGGTCTGTCACTGTGTAACACTGGGGTACAGTACCGGTGGGGACGGGTCTGTCACTGTGTCACACTGGGGTACAGTACCGGTGGGGACAGGTCTGTCACTGTGTAACACTGGGGTACAGTACCGGTGGGGACAGGTCTGTCACTGTGTAACACTGGGGTACAGTACCGGTGGGGACAGGTCTGTCACTGTGTAACACTGGGGTACAGTACCGGTGGGGACAGGTCTGTCACTGTGTCACACTGGGGTACAGTACCGGTGGGGACAGGTCTGTCACTGTGTAACACTGGGGTACAGTACCGGTGGGGACAGGTCTGTCACTGTGTCACACTGGGGTACAGTACCGGTGGGGACAGGTCTGTCACTGTGTAACACTGGGGTACAGTACTGGTGGGGACAGGTCTGTCGCTGTATAACACTGGGGTGCAGTACCAGTTGGGGACGGGTCTGTCACTGTGTAACACTGGGGTACAGTACCGGTGGGGGACGGGTCTGTCACTGTATAACACTGGGGTACAGTGCCGGTGTGGACCTTTCCGTCACTGTGTAACACTGGGGTACAGTACCGGTGGGGGCAGGTCTGTCGCTGTATAACACTGGGGTACAGTGCCAGTGGGGACAGGTCTGTCACTGCATAACACTGGGGTACAGTGCCGGTGTGGACCTTTCCGTCACTGTGTAACACTGGGGTACAGTACCAGTGGGGACCTTTCTGTCACTGTGTAACACTTGTGTACCATGCCGCTATGGACCGTTCTGTCACTGTGTAACACTGGGGTGTAGTATCAGTTGGGTAGGAGTGCCACTCTGTAACGCTGGGGCACAGTCCCGGAGAGGATGAATAAATGTAATATCACTGTGCCTCGATGTATCAGATTGGGTGACAATAGCCTGGATAGAAAATTGTCAAACTAATTGACCACGGAATTGGGATGAAGGTGGCATTTTTGGAATGGGACCCTGTACCCCGTGGAATACCACAGGTGTCAGTGCTTGGGCCTGTGTTAATGAGAATATGAAGCAATGACTTGGATGGTGAAAGTGGCTTTGCTATTGTTCAGTCTGCAGATGCCGGAAAAATTGTCTGGAAGGCCAGTGGTGTCGATGATGCTGTTTAGAATGAGGTCGACACGTTGAGTGATTGGGCAACGCTTGGTTGAATGTAATGTGGGGAAATGTGAGGTTCGGTGCTTTGGCAGGAAGAATCAAGGCTGAATGTTATTTAAATTGGGAAAACTACAGGAAGCTGCAGCACAGAATGATTTGGAAGTCATATGTAAATCACAAAAACCTGGCGTGTGAGTTCACTGGGTCATACAGACGGCAAATGAAATGTGAATAGTGTACGTGCGTGGAAAGTCTTGATGTAACAGTGGAAGACATGCGTTGGAGTTCGGTCAATAGATTTTGGTCCATTATCTCAGGAAAGATTTACTGGCAATTGCGAGAAAGTTCACACAGGTGTTTCTAGCTGTGGATGGTCTCTGATCAGGAGAGGTTGAGTAGGTTCTGTTGCTATTCTTTGGAGTTCAGAAGAATGAGTGGACACTTAGGGAAACATGCAAGGTTTTTGCGGGGCTTGATAGGCTCGATGCAACGAGATGGTTTCCATTGTGCGACTGCTTAGAACGAGAGGGTGTAATCTCAGATAAGGAGTCACCCATTTAAGGCAGAAGTGAAGAGGAATTTATTTTCTGAGAGTTATGCACCTGTGGAATTCTTTACCACGGATGGCTTTCGAGGCTGAGTCATTAAAGATTGTGAGAGATGGGATAAGGCAGGAAAGTGGAGTTGAGGTTTATCAGATCAACCATGATATACAAGTTGTCTTCAGTTATCATCATCATTCTGTTGATTTCTTAATTTATTCCATTACTTTTGTGTCCTGGGAAATGTGCCTGAGCACTGTGAAATATCATTACTTTGAACGGTTACATCAATAAACTCCATCTGAACAGTCTGGCATTTTGGGTTTTCAAATTTTGAATGGATGCTGGCAGATTGTGGTTGTCACAGGTTGATGTTCTATTGTAGCTGTGTCAGACGTAACAGAGTCATCTCGGAGTTGAACAGCCAGAATTATTATCCCTAAGTCTGGTTTTCTCCAGTAGACTAATTCCTCTGATTTTGACGTAGCTTCTTTGGAAAGAACTCCAATAGTTTCTCTGCGCCCGATTCATCATTTTGCAGGAGGATTGTACCTAATCCCAAGTCCCTTCCGTGAATTGCTATTTTGAAAGGTTTGGTTGAGTCAGGAACAGCCCGTACTGGTACATTTCTCAGGATTGCCTTCAGCTTCCTAAAGACTACTGCTGACCGTGCCCCCTTTTAATTCCTTCCTCAACAAATTTGCTAAAGCTATAGCTTTCGTCCTGACGTGATTGGCACAGATTTCTGATTCAAAACCCACATGTTCCTAAAAATCTCATGGTTTCCTGTTTAGTTTTAGGAACGGGGAATTTCGATCAGGGCTATCACTTTTGCTGTTCTCGGCAATACTTGCTCTAATCCTGTGATATCTCCTAGGTAAGTTACCCTTGGTTTTGTAAAATTCACCTTTGGCCAACTTTAGTGCAAAGCCAGCTAACCACAGTCGCTTCAGCAGGTCCTCTAATTGCCTCTTCCTACATGTTCCTGTACATTAAGATGTCTTCTAAACAAACTACACAGTTAAGTACATATGCTACTACTTGATTCGTAAGTAAGGTTTTGGAGTAGATCTGTAGCTCAGGTTGTGGGTGTTGAGGTTGGTTGGCTCACTGAGCTGGTTTGTTGTTCCGCCTATGTTTTGTTACCGTGCTGGGTAACATTCTCAATGCAGCCTCCGATGAAGCATTGATGTGTTTTCCCGCCTGGATTTTAAACTCTGGGGTCCGTTGTGATGGATTGCCTCACTTCCGGGTTTCCTCCGTAAGTGGAATGTATATGGCGTCAAATTCAATAGGTTTATTAATAGCCTGCTTCGTGGAGTGCCGTGCTTCCAGGAATTCTCGTGCTTGTCGCTGCCGAGCCTGCCCCAGGACCTTGGTGTTGTCCCAGTCAAAGTCATGGTTCTCCTTGTCCATGTGGATTGAGATGAGTGAGCACTGGTCGTGTCTTTTTGTAGCCAGTTGGTGTTCCTGTACTCTTGTTATTAGTTTCCTTCCTGTTTGTCTGACGTAGTGTTTCTCACAGTCCCTGCAGGGGATCTTGTAGATGACATTGGTCCTGTCCGTGGCGGGGAGTGGGTCTTTAGTTTGGGTGAGCACTTGTCGTAGGGTTGATGTGGGATTGTGTGCCACACTGATGCCTCGCGGTTTTAGGAGTCTTGTGGTGAGTTCTGATGTGCTGCTGATAAGGGGTATTGTGATGAGTGTCAGGGCATGTAGAATCTTTGTTCCTGGAGGCATCTCCGGTCCCGGTTCTTTGGCTATCCATTATCCTTGAACACTTGGAAGAGGTGTTCTTCTTCCTCTTGGCATAGTTCCATGTTGCTGCAGTGTGTTGTTGTCCTATTTTTTGAGTCCTAAGTCTTCGGGATTTAGGTGGAACACTTACACCTGAAAGGCAATCCCACATTGATTTCATAAAGGTGGATATTTCTTCAGCTTTTGATGCTCATGATACCCATTCAAAGGTCAGTTTTAGAAAGATGCAACCTACTAATGAAGGAATTGGATACCAATCTATTTTTGTGATTGCATTTGCATTTCCGTAATCTCTGTGGAATCCAGTTGATCTGTCTGGTTTAGGAACCACCACTGTCGATGAACTTCAGCTGCTTTGAATAGGTTCATTTAAGTATCTGTATCAAATCTCTAGTTCCACCTGAGCTTGTTATCTCGGACTCAACCAGTGAGGTTTATCAGTACTGAGGCACTTCCATCTATATTGTGTCTCTGTCTAACGTCGTACATGCACATGTACTCCTGCAGATTTCCTTACATACCCTCAATTACTTGATCTTCCTCTCGACATGAGAGCATATTGCCTAACTGCCCTACGATTCTGGTGTTGTTGTGTCGAATTGCAGGAGATTTGGTTTGTGAGCTGTCTACTTCTCCTACCACCTCACCCTTACAGCCTCCATCATCCTCCACTACCCTTCCTAGCTGGCACACTTGCTGTTTCTCATCACCTTTACTGCTTCAACAGATAGATAGGTTCCCACTGCGATAAAGGGGGGAAAAGAAGAAACCCAATCACTTAAATCACTTTACTAACCATCCCAACTGCCTTGTAAGGACCATAGAATTTTCCTTTCATCTTCTGGAGACATCGATGCTTGTACTTCACCTTCTGTTCTCATTACAGCATGTTCTTCTGCCCATAATCTCATGGTTGCCAAGGTTTTAAGTGCATGACTTTCCGTACTCCTTTGTAAGTTGTTCCAGACACACAATCGAATGTTGATGATTGTCTTTTGATCCTGAGAAATTTTCCTTTATTAATTGTGTCAGGACCGTATTGTCAGTTCAAATGTACTGAGCCCAGTAGTTTCGTTTGGGGAATCTCTGGTAGAAAATAATAAACAACAAAATCTAATCCTTTGTCCCAATATTTGTGTCAGTATGCTTTAATCGGAGTTTGGAGGGTTTGCTGGTACGTGTCCAAAGCTCCTGAGATGTGTTTGTGGATGATTAGTGATGGGACTTTATACCCAGGTGCTGAAATGTGAAATGAAAGCCTTGGTCGGATTGTATTTCGGTTGGTCATGAAATATAAATCTAAGTTATGTTTTTCTCCATTTACCCTAGCTGTAATTGTTCTTAAAGAAATAGATTCTGGGAATTACTCCTAATATTGAGAATATACAGATGTCCTTCCTTTCATTTTAGGTCATGCAGACCACTAACACTAAAATCTTCAAAAACGGAATGGGTATCAAAGCGGCTGGTCTGACTCCATATTGAGAAGTTGTCATATTTTACAGAACAGCATCTTTATGAAGACTTACCCAATGTGAAATATTTCTTTATCGATGCCTGTATTTTCTGTATTCCTATTTTTGTTTCATTCATACATGGGAAGAGGGCGTCATTGGCCAGGCAGCATTTATTGCCAGAGATAATGGGAACTGCAGATGCTGGAGAATCCAAGATAATAAAATGTCAGGCTGGATGAACACAGCAGGCCAAGCAGCATCTCAGGAGCACAAAAGCTGACGTTTCGGGCCTAGACCCTTCATCAGAGAGCAAATTATTGCCCCTCCCTAATTGTCCAGAGGGCAGTTAAGAGGCAGCCACAATGCTCTCTGCCTCCCTAACCTGTTCTTCCTCTCACCCATCCCTTCCTCCCACCCCAAGCCGCACCTCCATCTCCTACCTACTAACCTCATCCCACCTCCTTGACCTGTCCGTCTTCCCTGGACTGACCTATCCCCTACCTACCTCCCCACCTATACTCTCCTCTCCACCTATCTTCTTTTCTCTCCATCTTCGGTCTGCCTCCCCCTCTCTCCCTATTTATTCCAGAACCCTCACCCCATCCCCCTCTCTGATGAAGGGTCTAGGCCCGAAACGTCAGCTTTTGTGCTCCTGAGATGCTGCTGGGCCTGCTGTGTTCATCCAGCCTCACATTTTATTATCTACAATGCTGTGGGGTCTGGAGTCACATAGAGGCCAGACCAGGTAAGGATGGCAGTTTCCTTCCCTAAAACATGTTAGTGAACCAGATGGGATTTTTCCAACAATTGGTAATGGATTCATGGTGATTATTAAGCTATTAATTCCAGACATTTGAAAATTTGAATTCAAATTCCGCCTTTTGCCATGACGGGATTTTAACCCAGGTTCCCGGGATATTACCTGGGTCCCTGGATTAATATTCTAATGATAATAACATTAGGCCATAGTCTCCCTATTCCTTTATGCACTCTCTTGAGAACTTTACAACTGACCGTTATCTGGGCATTATCTGAAACCAATGAGAAACTAGCCATACTTTGTCTGCAGATCGGTGAGAATGTTTTTACTTCCTCACCAGAACTCTCATTCTTAACTTACTAACACTTTTCAATTCCTTCAGCCTCAGTGCGAACTGCCCATGCATTCCGCATCTGCTTTGTGAGCCTCAATTGATAAAGACTGACCAAGCACTTGGTTTGAACTGTCCTCTTTCTTAAATAGAGTTTCATCGACCCCAGCATCTGCTTGTGTTGTGACTGTGAGCCTCTGGTGATTGAATTTGTTTAGCTATTGCTCTGGATCACCAGACGGGAAGGTTTTGGAATGTGTTTTCAAACTTTAATATTTTTTCCATAATGGAAAAGGGTCTGACTGAGGTGGGAGGGGTCTCTGATGATGTTGGATGCTTTCCCAAGGCAGTGGGAAGTACAGATGGAGTCACTGGATGGGAGGCTGGTTTCTGTGATGGACTGGGATGTGTTCGCAACACTTTATAGTTTCTTGCGGTCATTGACAGAGCAGTTTCCATACCAAGCTGTGATGCATCCTGATAGGATGCATTCTACGGTGCACCTGTAAAAATTGGTAAGGATCATTGTGGACGTGCTGAATTTCCTTAGCCTCCAGAGGAAGTGAGGATGTTGCTGTGCTTTCTTGACTGTAGCGTCGATGTGAATGAACCAGGGACAGATTTTTGATGATTGCTAATCCTGCTCTTGACCATCTCAACCTCAGCACCGTTGACACAGACAGGGGTGTGCCCTCCACTCCACTTCCTGAAGTCAATGACCAGCTCCTTCATTTTGCTGACATTTATTGAAGGAGAGCTTGTTCTTTTTACACCATGCCGCTAAGCTGTCTATCTCTTTCCTGTTCTCCCTGTCATTGTTATTTGAAATCCAACCCAGACAGTGGTGTCATCAGCGAACTTGTAAATGGAGTTCAAGTTAAATTTCGCCACACAGTTGTGAGTGCAGAAGGACTAAAGTTAGGGCCTGATTATGTAGCCATGCGGGGCACTGGTATCCCAGATTATCGTGGAGGAAGTGCCGCCCCCTATCCTTATTGATTGCAGTCTGTGTGTCAGGAAGTTGAGGATCCAGTTGCAGAGTCGGGGAGCAGAGACTTGGGCCCGGAGTTTGGAGATTAGTTTGGTTGGAGTTATGGTGTTGAAGGCAGAATTAAAGTAAATAAATAAGAGCCTACCCAGACGTTCTGGGAATGAGTGTAGGGCCAGGGAGGTGGTAAATGCCATAGATCTATTGTGACAGTCGGCAAATTTTAGTGGGTCAAGGCAATCTGGGAGGCAGCTGTTGATCTGAGCCATTACCTCATGGCAACATGGTGGTGAAGTGCTCATCCACCCCCATCAGCGTTCTTTCTCATTTCTTTCTTTTGGCTCTGGAGAGTGGTGGTTTTGGGAGGAGGTCTCTGATGGTGAATGCTTCACCCCCAGCCCGGGGACTCCCCGCGAGCAAGGAGTAAATCCCGACCTGAACCAGACCCACCGGCTAGGCCGAGAGGTGGCGGTCTCAGCAAAGTGAGTTGGGTTCCTGGTGTGGAGCTCCTCTCCACCAGAGTGGAGATCTTCATTGTCTTCAACTTGCAGGCGTTCTAGTGACCTGGCAGGTGGTAATCTCTGGGAGTGGCAGTCTTGGCCTGGCATGGTGGTTTTCTTTGGGGGAGGCTTCCAGCCTAGTGTTCCAGTGGCCTGGAATGGTGGCCTTATCCCAGCTGCATCTTCTGAGTGTTCCATCATTCCTTAATTAGCTTTCCCCGAAACCTGGAGCCATGAACTATGGTGGATTTTGTCTTCGTTTTTCTTCCTTGAATTAATACGTGTGACTTCTGTCATTGATGTAGGCGCTGCAGTGGGGTGGCTGAGAAAACACTTTGCTGTACTTTTCTAGTAAAAGTACACGTGACAGTAGGTTACAATCCTGCAAACCTCACGAAACCTTTCCTAGTGTTGGGTGCTGGAGCCAACAGGCAGTGGTCTTTGAGGCACACTGCCTGATCTTTCTTCGGTACCGGGCTGATTGTGGTCTTCTTGAAGCAGGTAGGGACCTCATATCTGAGTTCCCAACCAAATTATTCTCCAGAATTGGATAATTCTAAACCACGAGTCCCATTCCACATGCAGTTTGCGCGACTCATTGAGATACATACTCTCCAGCGATCAGTTCCGTTGCATTTTTTTGAGGGAGAACCAGGATGTTCTCCAGCCAGAGAGTCCAAGCAGCTCCTGTATCCATTAATAGAATTAGGGGTGTGGTAACGTCTGCAGGAGAACAAAGAGATTATTTTCCTTTTCAAGAGCAAGAAAAACATCTCTTCAGCATCGCTCATTTTCCCCGTTCGCCTCACCTGCATTCATTAGCAGCATCTTACTGCCAGTTTCCTGGTTATGGCTAAAGTTATGGTTTGATGTATCCGTTCCCTTTTCGGACTTGCTCTGAGGAACTCCCACAAGTCACAGTAGCTTCCTCACAACTTCCAGCGTTCTGAATAAAGGTATCCCCTTGACTGCCAAAGAAATGCTGGGGCCTTTGATTTCCACTTAGACCCTCTATGCCTTCTATTGTTTCTGGCCTCGCTGCTACAGGTGGGATGTTGTGAAACTTGGAAGGGTGCAGAGAAGTTTTACAAAATTGTTGCCAGGGTCGGAGGGTTTGAGCTACAGGGAGGGGCTGGATAGGCTGGGTCTATTTTCCTTGGAGTGTCGGGGCTGAGGGGTGACCTTTATAGAGGTTTATAAAACCATGAGGGGCATGGATAGGGTGAATAGACAAGGTATTTTCCCCCAGGGTAGGGGAGTCCAAAACTAGAGGGGCACAGGTTTAAGGTGAGAGGGGAAAGATTGAAAAGGGACCTGAGGGGTAACTTTTTCACACAGAGGGTGGTGCGTGTATGGAATGAGCTGCCAGAGGAAGTGGTGGGGGCTGGTACAGTTACAGCATTTAAAAGGCACCTGGATGGGGACATGGATAGGAAGGGGTTAGAGGGAAATGGGCCAAATGCTGGGAAATGGGACTGGGTTAATATAGGATATCTGGGTCAGCGCGGACGGGTTGGGCCGAAGTATCTGGTTCTGTGCTGTACATCTCTATGACCTTCCTGTTAGAGAGGGATCTTCAGATATTCCCAACAGTCCTTCCCTGACTCCGTTCCCTGACCCTCCTTGGCTTTGAGGGGTGATACGGGGAAAAAAAAGTTTTTGTTTTATGGATCAGCTCATAATTGTCAGCTATTGTTATTACCTGCCCAGTGGTTGCAACCCTTTGGTTTGTACCTTTAGTCCTCATGACAGAAGGTCATACAGTCATAGAGCTGCACAGCACGGAAACAGACGCTTCTGTCCAATTCATCCGCGCTGACCAGATATATGAAATTAATCCGCTCCCATTCCCCAGCATTCAGCCCATATCCCTCTAACCCCTTTCTATCCACGACCCCATCCAGATGCCTTTTAAATGCTGTAACTGTACCAGCCCCCACCACTTCCTCTGGCAGCTCATTCCATACACGCACCACCCTCTGTGTGAAAAAGTTATCCCTCAGATCCCTTTTAAATCATTCCCCTCTCACCTTAAACCTGTGCCTCTCTAGTCCCCTACCCTGGGGGGAAAATAACACCTTGTCTATTTAAATTATCCATGCCCCTCATGGATTTGTTAAACCTCTGTAAGGTCACCTCCAGTGCTCCAGGGAAAATAGCCCCAGCCTATCCAGCCTCTCCCTGTAGCTCAAACCCTCCAACCCCGGCAACATCCCTGTAAATCTTTTCTGAACCCTTTCAAGTTTCACACCATCCTTCCTGTAGCAGGGAGGCCGGGATTGAACACAGTATTCCAAAAGTGGCCCTAACCAATGCCCTGTACAGCCCCAACATGACCCTCCCAACTCCTGTACTCAACGCACTGACCAATAAAGAAAACAGGTTCTTGACAACCCTATTGTGTTGTTAAATACTGATAAGAGAATGGTCACTGTGAGACCTCCTTACATAGCTTCCACTTAAACCTGTCAGATCTGTCTGTCAGCATTTCTTTGTGTAAGAGATAGTAGGAACTGCAGATGCTGGAGAATCTGAGATAACAAGGTGTGGAGCTGGATGAACACAGCAGGCCTGTCTCACTCGTTGTGGATTTGTTCAGGCTATTTGCTCAAGTCTCGGAACTTATGCCTGTATGCTTCCAGAACCAGCGTGCGTGCACCCAATGTGAGTTTTCTCCCACAGCGATAAAATAGAAACCTCCTCTGACAGGGAAGCAATAACTTCCTGTGCTGTACCTGCAGACTTGGTCTACGCGATGTGAAGCTGCCGGGGTTGGACAAGGTCAGAAGTCACATGACACCAGGTTATAGTACAACAGGTTTATTTGAAATCACAAGCTTTTGGAGCGCTGCCCCTTCGTCCCGTTAAGTGGGGAGAGCATCTATGCACAGACTTCATATTGAGAGAGATCAAAAGATTATACAAGTGGTGTGAGTGGAGTTTCGATGGGCTGAACATCAAGTCTCTGCAGGTGATCGTGAGTATCAGACAGTGTGAGTAAAGTGTCAACAGCCAAATAACAAGTGAAGAGATGACCTACATCTGATTAATTGAGGCAGAGAGATAATTACAAAAACTGAAAAATAAGGTGGTGCTGGAGATAAACTAAGTAACTGGAATAACATGATAGGTATAAGATTCACATGCTGAAGGTGTAACCAAAGTAACAAGGAATCCAAAACTGTACAAACTGATTAAGGTTGAAGGATGATAACAAGTTGTCACAGTGACGGTGTCAAAACGGGTCAGTAAGGAAGCTTTGACAGATACAGGACAATATGGTGGGTCATGTGTAGCACGACATGAACCCAACATCCCAGTTGAAGCTGTCTTAATGGGGATGGGACTTTGCTATCAGTCTCTGCTCGGCATCAGTTTCTGAACTGTATGAGCTTTGTCCACTTTTCCTTTGGCCAATTCATGTGCTGTTTTCTCAAATGATGTGGAATGCTCCTCCATCTTTTCCCTCAAAAGTTTTGAAGTTGTACAACTTAAAAAGATTTCTTATCTCCTGTCCAAGGGTTTTCACTGTCACAGTCTACATCAGCGTCTGACACCTCTTGGTTTAAATATATCATTTCAAGCCTATACCCAGTGCTCTTCCCTCTCATTCCCTCGTC
This sequence comes from Stegostoma tigrinum, assembly GCF_030684315.1. Taxonomy (NCBI): domain Eukaryota; kingdom Metazoa; phylum Chordata; class Chondrichthyes; order Orectolobiformes; family Stegostomatidae; genus Stegostoma; species Stegostoma tigrinum. The sequence goes on from NC_081394.1 coordinate 830,265, forward strand.
TCTTCGATTTGCCTTGCCGATTTTAAATGTAGCATTACTCACGTTCATTTGCAGATCCAGGATCTACTATTTTGAGCCTCATGCCCTACCTGCTTTAACAAGAACTCAGTTTGAAATAACGCTGATGTCATACCACTTGGTGTACCTGGTCACTTTGACCGGTTATCTCTGCCTTCTTCCATTGGGGGACAGGTCTGTCGCTGTGTAACACTGGGGTACAGTACCGGTGGGGACAGGTCTGTCGCTGTATAACACTGGGGTACAGTACTGGTGGGGGACGGGTCTGTCACTGTATAACACTGGGGTACAGTACCGGTGGGGGACAGGTCTGACCCTGTGTAACACTGGGGGACAGTATCAGTGGGGGACAGGTCTGTCACTGTATAACACTGGGGTACAGTACCGGTGGGGATGGGTCTGTCACTGTATAACACTGGGGTACAGTACCGGTGGGGGATGGGTCTGTCACTGTATAACACTGGGGTACAGTACTGGTGGGGGACGGGTCTGTCACTGTATAACACTGGGGTACAGTACTGGTGGGGGACAGGTCTGTCACTGTGTAACACTGGGGGACAGTATCGGTGGGGGACAGGTCTGTCACTGTATAACACTGGGGTACAGTACCGGTGGGGGACAGGTCTGACCCTGTGTAACACTGGGGGACAGTATCAGTGGGGGACAGGTCTGTCACTGTATAACACTGGGGTACAGTACCGGTGGGGATGGGTCTGTCACTGTATAACACTGGGGTACAGTACCGGTGGGGGATGGGTCTGTCACTGTATAACACTGGGGTACAGTACTGGTGGGGGACGGGTCTGTCACTGTATAACACTGGGGTACAGTACTGGTGGGGGACAGGTCTGTCACTGTGTAACACTGGGGGACAGTATCGGTGGGGGACAGGTCTGTCACTGTATAACACTGGGGTACAGTACCGGTGGGAGATGGGTCTGTCACTTTGTAACACTGGGGTACAGTAGCGGTGGGAGATGGGTCTGTCACTTTGTAACACTGGGGTGCAGTAGCGGTGGGGGACAGGTCTGTTGCTGTATAACACTGGGGTGCAGTACCGGTGGGGGACAGATCTGTCACTCTATAACACTAGGGTACAGTACCAGTGGGGACAGGTCTGTCACTGTATAACACTGGGGTACAGTACCGGTGGGGGACAGGTCTGTCACTGTATAACACTAGGGTACAGTACCAGTGGGGGACAGGGTGTGTCTCTGTATAACACTGGGGTTCATTAGGGGTGGGGGACAGGTCTGTCACTGTATAACACTGGGGTGCAGTAGCGGTGGGGGACAGACCTGTCACTGTATAACACTGGGGTACAGTATCGGTGGGGGACAGGTCTGTCGCTGTATAACACTGGGGTACAGTACCGGTGGGGGACAGGCCTGTCGCTGTATAACACTGGGGTACAGTACCAGTGGGAGATGGGTCTGTCACTGTGTAACACTGGGGTACAGTACCGGTGGGAGATGGGTCTGTCACTGTGTAACACTGGGGTACAGTACCGGTGGAGGACGGGTCTGTCGCTGTATAACACTGGGGTACAGTATCGGTGGGGGACAGGTCTGTCGCTGTATAACACTGGGGTACAGTACCGGTGGGGGACAGGCCTGTCGCTGTATAACACTGGGGTACAGTACCGGTGGAGGACGGGTCTGTCACTGTGTAACAGTGGGGTACAGGCCTGTCACTGTATAACACTGGGGTACAGTACCGGTGGGGGACAGGGTGTGTCTCTGTGTAACACTGGGGTACAGTACCGGTGGGGGATGGGTCTGTCACTGTATAACACTGGGGTACAGTACCGGTGGGGGACAGGGTGTGTCTCTGTAAAACACTGGGGTACTGTACCGGTGGGGGATGGGTCTGTCGCTGTGTCACACTGGGGTACAGTACCAGTGGGGACAGGTCTGTCACTGTATAACACTGGGGTACAGTACCGGTGGGGGACAGGTCTGTCACTGTATAACACTAGGGTACAGTACCAGTGGGGGACAGGGTGTGTCTCTGTATAACACTGGGGTTCATTAGGGGTGGGGGACAGGTCTGTCACTGTATAACACTGGGGTGCAGTAGCGGTGGGGGACAGACCTGTCACTGTATAACACTGGGGTACAGTATCGGTGGGGGACAGGTCTGTCGCTGTATAACACTGGGGTACAGTACCGGTGGGGGACAGGCCTGTCGCTGTATAACACTGGGGTACAGTACCAGTGGGAGATGGGTCTGTCACTGTGTAACACTGGGGTACAGTACCGGTGGGAGATGGGTCTGTCACTGTGTAACACTGGGGTACAGTACCGGTGGAGGACGGGTCTGTCGCTGTATAACACTGGGGTACAGTATCGGTGGGGGACAGGTCTGTCGCTGTATAACACTGGGGTACAGTACCGGTGGGGGACAGGCCTGTCGCTGTATAACACTGGGGTACAGTACCAGTGGGAGATGGGTCTGTCACTGTGTAACACTGGGGTACAGTACCGGTGGAGGACGGGTCTGTCACTGTGTAACAGTGGGGTACAGGTCTGTCACTGTGTAACACTGGGGTACAGTACCGGTGGGAGATGGGTCTGTCACTGTGTAACACTGGGGTACAGTACCGGTGGAGGACGGGTCTGTCACTGTGTAACAGTGGGATACAGGTCTGTCACTGTATAACACTGGGGTACAGTACCGGTGGGGGACAGGGTGTGTCTCTGTGTAACACTGGGGTACAGTACCGGTGGGGGATGGGTCTGTCACTGTATAACACTGGGGTACAGTACCGGTGGGGGACAGGGTGTGTCTCTGTATAACACTGGGGTACAGTACCGGTGGGGGATGGGTCTGTCGCTGTGTCACACTGGGGTACAGTACCAGTGGGGGACAGGTGTGTCGCTGTGTAACTCTGGGGTACAGTACCGGTGGGGGCGGATAGTTAAAGGTGTGTGTTTTCCTGAAGGGCGTGTATTGAAGATGATGAATATTGAATGTCGCTGGCCTCATGTCCTGAGATAAATGAGGCTGTCTGTGCACAGAGAATGAAGTATTATTTTGCATCATTTCCTGTTTGGTGCCAGCACTGAGGGTCTAAATTTAGCCTGTGATGAAATGGGCGGAAACGGGTACAGTTTGTCAACTGTGTCTCTCAGTTCTTGTCAGGTTAACAAGAGGCAAACACTCGCTCGAGTGTGGAATATTCACTCCCTCACTGTCTGATAGCTCTGTGTTGCTGAAAGCAAAACTAGAGCAGAGGCATCGGTTATGATCTGGATGTCCTTGATTAAGTGACCGTCTTTATCCAGCTGATGTGCTTTTTGAATGTACCCTGTGTCTTGAGCATTTCGAGGGACAGGGGTCAGGCATGGTTCCTGCACCTGATGTCTTTCCAGTGAACCCGAGGTTAGAGAGCGCGGGGAAATCAGCCAGGATTCCTGCACCTGATCTCTTTTCAGTGATCTCTGGCTGGAGAGAGAGAATCCGCTAGAGTTCCTGCTCATCATCTATTCAATTCTGGGAGTATAGGTCCATTCAGCCAGGATTACGTTGAAATTAGTGGTTACTGCAGTTGAATGTCTGCCTGACCTTGTTTTGTGAAATGGGGTTTTATTTGTGGTCAGATGATTGATGGAGAGAGGGATGGTTGAAGTTTCTGCTTGTGGGGCCACGTGTCTCAGTCACTGAGAGGAAACGCAGCATTCGACTTCCTACTGAGGGTCAGTGTGCTGCAAATTTGAGTACGTGTGGCCTGGCTGTTTGCACAGACTGCAGCACAGAGCCCAAGACCCCAAGCATTTACAAAATCTCACTGACTCTTTCTGGGGTATGGGTCACACATACAATTCTCACTGGGCTCTGGGGTCACGCACACGCGCACTGCCGTACACTCATACTCTGTCACACTACCACTGGGTTAAGGGCACCCACACGTACACTAGAATAGTGACTGCTGTACTATCTCTAACCCAGCGGTCACTGGACAGTTACCTGGAGCAGGAACCACATCCACAGAGGGAGTGCCGCACTGTCGGAGGGTCAGTGCTGAGGGAGTGCCACACTGTCGGAGGGTCAGTGCTGAGGGAGTGGGCACTGTCGGAGGGTCAGTACTGAGGGAGCACCGCACTGTCGGAGGGTCAGTGCTGAGGGAGTGCCGCGCTGTCGGACGGTCAGTGCTGAGGGAGTGCCGCGCCGTCGGAGGGTCAGTGCTGAGGGAGTGCCGCGCCGTCGGAGGGTCAGTGCTGAGGGAGTGCCGCGCCGTCGGAGGGTCAGTGCTGAGGGAGTGCCGCGCCGTCGGAGGGTCAGTGCTGAGGGAGTGCCGCGCCGTCGGAGGGTGAGCGCCGAGGGAGAGCCGTGCTGTCAGAGGGTGAGCGCCGAGGGAGAGCCGTGCTGTCAGAGGGTGAGCGCCAAGGGAGCGCCGCGCTGTCGGAGGGTGAGCGCCGCGCTGTCGGAGGGTGAGCGCCGAGGGAGAGCAGCGCTGTCGGAGGGTGAGCGCCGAGGGAGAGCCGTGCTGTCAGAGGGTGAGTGCCAAGGGAGCGCCGCGCTGTCGGAGGGTGAGCGCCGAGGGAGAGCCGTGCTGTCGGAGGGTGAGTGCCAAGGGAGCGCCGCGCTGTCGGAGGGTGAGCGCCGAGGGAGAGCCGTGCTGTCGGAGGGTGAGTGCCAAGGGAGCGCCGCGCTGTCGGAGGGTGAGCGCCGAGGGAGAACTGCGCTGTCGGAGGGTGAGCGCCGCGCTGTCGGAGGGGGTGCGCCGAGGGAGCACCGCGCCGTCGGAGGGTGAGCGCCGAGGGAGCAACGCGCTGTCAGAGGGTGTGCGCCGTGCTGTCGGAGGGTGAGTGCCGAGGGAGAGCCGCGCTGTCGGAGGGTGAGCGCCGAGGGAGTGTGGCGCTGCTGGGAGCAGTTGTCCTTGGCTGTGATGTGTAACTGCGTCAGTGACGGCACTTTCACTGGTGTCTCTGTCCCTCCCTAAACCTCTGTCTTCCAACACACTCCTACTGCCTTCATGAAGCTTTCGATTCCCTCTGCCACCCTGGGGGCTGTTGTCAGTTTTCATCTGCTTTGTCTGGTGTGACACATGTTAGCATTTTCAGTAAAACAGTTGGCCCTGCTCTCTCCCTTTCCTGCTGCCCTATTCCTGTGTTATCCCAGAGACTGTCCTGTCAAACTCCATCGCCAGATTTGAGATACCTCCAAAGATTGATCGATATTGACCTTGAATCTGTTCTGTGATCAAGCGCCTGTTCCGTGTGTCCGGGGGAGGTGGGGGAGTGGGGGGATTTCCATCAGACTGACATGCCTCCTTGTCTCAGTTTTTAATGGCCAAACCCCTCATTCTTCCCCCAGCTCCAGAGGGAGGCAGCCAGTTAGCGGCCACAGTGATGTTTCACAGGTCTTCAAGTGTTCAGACTCAAACTCCAACAGTGTCGGTGCAAAGCAGTACCCTTGTTGTGTTTTCTCTCTCTGCCTCCCTGCAGATCGCCAGAATAAGGAACACGTCGCACGCAAAGACCCACAGCTTTTGCCCCCTTCACTACCTTCTGTCTCTCCGCCTCCACCACCAGCCCCTCTCCATCCCCAGGGAATACAGGATGGGGCCCAATCCCAGCTTCCCAGGCGAGGCCCGCCGCTGGCTGGGAGCGCACCCAGCCCTCGTGGTCCTGGTAGACCGTCTCACCGCAAGGTCGTGCCCAGGCCCCCTAGGGCAGAGGCTGGGGCAGCACCAAAGCGCCACGGGCCGGGCCTCTCGCTCCTGCTCAAGCACCAGGCCAACACCAAGAAGCGGCAGAAAGCCAAGTGCCCCCTTGCGCTGAAACTGGGCCAGACTGCGCGGCGGAGGAAGGGCCCAGGGCTTCCCCGTAGGAGCCTGCGCCTCCAGGGTCCCAGGGGCAGGGGCCAGGCGCTGGCGGGGAGAGGCAAGGGGAGGAGGGTGCCTAGGCAAAGGGGGAGGCCGGCGGCACAGAGCCACCACCCTGGGCGCGGGAGACCGCCACTAACTGCAGCACAGAGGCGCCCTGCCGCTGCTCCTCCTGCCCCTCCCTCCGCTCCCCCAGCCCCTCCCCAAGCCTGTGCCGCAGCCCCCCCACGCCAGGCCAAGTCCAAGTACCTGAAGAATATCCGCCAGTTCATCATGCCCGTGGTAAGTGCCCGCTCCTCCCGCCTCATCAGGACCCCCAGGCGCTTTGTGGACGACGAGGGCGGGGCTGAGAGGGGAGGGTGCTCTCGGGCCGCGCTGGCCCCCGAACCCTGCCCCCCTCCCTCGGGCCGGGGCCCGGGGCGTCCCCGGCGCAACCCCGCAGCCCCCACCCCATGCCGCCCCCCTCCGTCGGCACATCCGGCAGACCCACAGCCCGGGAGCTCCTCGTCCCCTCCGCTCCCTGCCCCCCAGCTCTCGGCCCTCCCTCCCAGCGGCCACCGGTCTCTTCTGCGCCAGCCCACCTTCACCTGGGGCGCCGCCCCTGACCAGCCCGAGACACCGCGGGGGGTCCTCGGGAGTCTCCACCTCTCCCCTGTCAGCCCCAGCACTGCGCTGCTACACCCCTACTCCTGCCGCGCCCCTGACCCAGCTTCAGAGGATGTGCCTGCCCCCGAACCACGCACCCCGGAGCCGCCTCCCTCGCCCCCCGCCCACTCCATGAGGACCCGCAGCTGGCGTCCTGAGCCAGGCTTAACACACCCCCAGCCCCCTCCCCCTTCCCCTCCACCACCCTCTGGACCCCCAGAGACAGAGCCTCATCTCTCCCCCCAGGGAGTGTCGGATGTGCCGTCTCCAAGCTCCTCACCTCAACCCCCGCCCAGCTCGTCACCCCTCCCGGGGGTTCAGGAGCATGGGGACAGCGCACCCCCTCAGTCTCCCGAAGGCCGAGAGGGGGAGCAGCGGGAGGCGGGAGGGGTTTTGGAGGGGCCGACTGAACGCTCACGAGACAGGGAGACCCAGACAGATGGTGGTCCAAAGGCAGAGAGTGTTGGGGATGTGAGTCCGGGAGGGGAGCAGGAGGAGGGTTCCGTAACCCCCCCGTTGGAGCTAAGCAAGGAGATGGAGCTGGAGAGGACCCAGAACCTGGCCAATCACTCGCTTTGTATGTCCGCCATGGACAAACGCATGGTCAACCTCCTGAAAGCTGCCAAGGTCCAGCTCATCAAAATCGACCAGCAGAAACACTGGAAGTCACAGCAGGTAAGCACTGTCCCCTGCACCCGCTCCTCTCTCTCTCCCCCGCTCCCCTCCTTCTCTGTCACCTGCACCCGCTCCTCTCTCTCTCCACCCCCCGCTCCCCTCCTTCTCTGTCCCCTGCACCCGCTCCCCTCCTTCTCTGTCCCCTGCACCTGCGCGCGCTCTCTCTCTATATATCTCTCTCTCTCTCTCTCTCTCTCTCTCTCTCTCTCTTCCCCTCTATCTCCCGCTCTCTATCTCCCTCTCCCTTTCTCTCCCCCGCTCCCCTGTCTTTCCCTTTCTCTCCTGCTCCCCCCTCTCTGTCTCCCGCTTCCCCTCCCTCCCTCTGTCTCTCTCTCCCACTCCCTCGCTGGCTCACCCTCCCTCTCTGTCCCCGGCTCCCCATTCCTCCCTCCTGCTGCCAGTCCCTTTCCCTATCTCCTGCTCCCTCTTTCTCGCCCCCTTCCAGTCACCCTCTGCTGCCTGTGTGCTCTCTCTCCCTCCCAGGCTGCTCGCATTCTCCCGCTGCCCTGCCTGCTCTCGCTTTCCTGTTTGCTGTCTCTCACTCTCACTCTCCTACTCTCTTGTGTTTCTGCAGCAGCTCACTTTGCAAACTGGCCGAGATTTGAAGGTTCCTGTGAAAGAGGAGGAGCTGGTGATGGACAAATCTGATACTGACAGCGATCAGGAGGATGTCGATGCCATGAAACATAAACTTGGTACCGATTCTCCACCACTGGATGAGAAGAGACCCAGAGTGGAGGTAAATACTGACACGTTTCCCGGGGGTTCCCCCCTGTAAATACTGACACGTTTCCCGGGGGTTCCCCCCTGTAAATACTGACACGTTTCCCGGGGGTTCCCCCCTGTAAATACTGACACGTTTCCCGGGGGTTCCCCCCTGTAAATACTGACACGTTTCCCGGGGGTTCCCCCCTGTAAATACTGACACGTTTCCCGGGGGTTCCCCCCTGTAAATACTGACACGTTTCCCGGGGGTTCCCCCCTGTAAATACTGACACGTTTCCCGGGGGTTCCCCCCTGTAAATACTGACACGTTTCCCGGGGGTTCCCCCCTGTAAATACTGACACGTTTCCCGGGGGTTCCCCCCTGTAAATACTGACACGTTTCCCGGGGGTTCCCCCCTGTAAATACTGACACGTTTCCCGGGGGTTCCCCCCTGTAAATACTGACACGTTTCCCGGGGGTTCCCCCCTGTAAATACTGACACGTTTCCCGGGGGTTCCCCCCTGTAAATACTGACACGTTTCCCGGGGGTTCCCCCCTGTAAATACTGACACGTTTCCCGGGGGCTCCCCCCTGTAAATACTGACACGTTTCCCGGGGGCTCCCCCCTGTAAATACTGACACGTTTCCCGGGGGCTCCCCCCTGTAAATACTGACACGTTTCCCGGGGGTTCCCCCCTGTAAATACTGACACGTTTCCCGGGGGTTCCCCCCTGTAAATACTGACACGTTTCCCGGGGGTTCCCCCCTGTAAATACTGACACGTTTCCCGGGGGTTCCCCCCTGTAAATACTGACACGTTTCCCGGGGGTTCCCCCCTGTAAATACTGACACGTTTCCCGGGGGTTCCCCCCTGTAAATACTGACACGTTTCCCGGGGGTTCCCCCCTGTAAATACTGACACGTTTCCCGGGGGTTCCCCCCTGTAAATACTGACACGTTTCCCGGGGGTTCCCCCCTGTAAATACTGACACGTTTCCCGGGGGTTCCCCCCTGTAAATACTGACACGTTTCCCGGGGGTTCCCCCCTGTAAATACTGACACGTTTCCCGGGGGTTCCCTCCTGTAAATACTGACACGTTTCCCGGGGGCTCCCCCCTGTAAATACTGACACGTTTCCCGGGGGTTCCCCCCTGTAAATACTGACACGTTTCCCGGGGGTTCCCCCCTGTAAATACTGACACGTTTCCCGGGGGTTCCCCCCTGTAAATACTGACAGGTTCCCTGGCGATTTTCCCCCCCTGTAAATACTGACACATTTCCCGGGGGCTCCCCCCCTGTAAATACTGACACGTTCCACGTTTCCTGGGGATTCCCCCCCTGTAAATACTGACACGTTCCACGTTCACTGGGGATTCTCCCCTTGTAAATACTGACACGTTTCCCAGGGATTCCCCCCCCCCCCTGTAAATACTGACACGTTCCCCGTTCCATGGGGATTCCCCCCCCCGTAAGTACTGACACGTTTCCCGGGGATTCCCCCCCGCCCCTGTAAATACTGACACGTTTCCCGGGGATTCCCCCCCGCCCCTGTAAATACTGACACGTTTCCTGGGGATTCCCCCTCCCCCGTAAATGCTGACACGTCTCGCGGGGATTCCCCGTAAATACTGACACGTTTCGCGGGGATTCCCCCCCTGTAAATACTGACACGTTTCCCGGGGATTCCCCCCCCTGTAAATACTGACATGTTTCCTGGGGATTCCCCCCCTGTAAATACTGACATGATACCCCGGGGATGCACCTCTGTAAATACTGACATGTTCCCCGTTCCCTGGGGATTCCCCCCCCCGTAAATAGTGACACGTTTCCCGGGGATTCCCCTCCTGTAAATACTGACACGATACCCCATGGATGCACCCCTGTAAATACTGACACCTTCCCCTCTCCTCCCCCTGGCGTTCCCCTCTCTGTCTGGCGTTCCCTCTCTCTCCTGCATTCCCCCTCTCTCCCGTTCACCCAGCACTCCCTCTTATGTCCCCGGCGTTCCCCTGACTTCCCAGTTCATCCTATCTGCGCTGTGCTCTCACCCTAGCTCTCCCCCCCCCACCAACCCCTCTATTTCTCCCTCTCTCTTGCCCCTCCCTCCCCTCTCCCTCCCCCCCCCCCCCCTCCATATCTATCTCTCGCTCCCTTGCGCGCTCGCTCTCTCTCTCTCTCCCCCGCGTGACCCCCCGGTTCTCTCCTGACTGCCAATCGTTCCCTGCCTCTCACTGTGTCACTCTGTTAACTGAAGTTATTGTTTGCTGCCACCCCTCTGAAGCAGGCACAGACCACTCCGGGCCCACGGATCAAGCATGTGTGTCGGCGTGCGGCTGTGGCATTGGGTAAACCGCGGGCAATGGTTCCTGTCGATATCCCGCGGCTCAGTGCCCTGCCCATGCATGAACGAGGCAGCATCATGGCTACGCCAGTGGATGGTGAGTGTTTGATGGCGTGGGGCGCACTGGGTGTGGAGGGGGTAGGTCCAGAGGGTGGAGGGGACACTTCCAGGAGCTTGGGGGAAGTTAACAGGGGGACGGGAGGGGACCTGCATGGTGGTTACCCCTTTCTCTCTTCACCCCCCCCCACCTCGGTTCTCCCCCTCTCTTAAACCCCTCTATCCCACCGTCTCTCTCGCCTCTTCCCCCCCTCCCCTCTCCCCCCTTCCCCCTCTTCCCCCACCCCGGTCTCCTTCCCCATCTGTTCCTCCCTCTCTCTCCGTCTCCCTTCTGTTTGTCCACATCCCCCCTCTCAAGTTGCTGTAGCCCTCTCTCTCCGTCTCTTCCCCCACCCCACCACCCTTGTGCCCCCCGCTTTCCACCACACTCTTGTCTTTTTCTGAAGAAGGGTCCCGACCCGAAATGTCAGCTTTCCCTGCTCCTCTGATGCTGCCTGGGCCTGCTGTGCTCCTCCAGCCCCACACCGTGTTATCGCATCGCTAACCTACGTTGCTGTCGGCTGCCCTTCACCTCATCCGCTATCGCGCTCGCTTGCCCGTCCATGCCCTCTCTCGACCGTGCCCCCTCTTGACCGCACATGCTATCTCTCATGCCCGCTTCTGTTCTCACCCGCTGGCATTCACACCTGCAGACAGTCATTTCTGCTCCAGTTTGCGCCTGCTGCCATTCTCCTGCCATGCCCTCGTGCGCTCTCATTCATGCCCATGGTCGATTGTATCCGCTGTGGCTCGTGGCCGCTCTGGTTCTCTTGCCCTGTCCTCACACACCGTCGTTCACATGTTCTGTCACCTTCTCCTTGTCCCGCTGTTGTTCACGCCTGCCATTCCCTGCTGTCCTCCCCTGGCATTCCGGGTCATGCTGACACTCGCTTCCTGTGTCTCCCCGCTGCAGCGGACACCTCGTCCTCCGAGCCTGAGAGCCCGGTGCCCGTGCTGCCCACCATGAAGACTGAAAGGGAGGCGGAGGAGGTGCCCGAGGCGACTGAGGCTCTGCTGCCGACTCCGGTGGAGGAAGAGGCCAAGCCGCCCCTGGCCATTGGCCAGCCCAAACGCCGTGGGAACCGGTGTGGCAGCTGCAAGGGGTGCCGTAACCTTGCTGACTGTGGCAAGTGTGTCAACTGCCTGGACAAGCCCAAGTTTGGCGGCCGCAACACCAAGAAGCAGTGCTGCGTGTAAGTACGTTCCCACTCGCTGGAGCGACGAGGCCTTCTCTAGCCACTCTCCGTCCTCCCTGTGAGCTTCGTGCCCCCTGTCCAAGCCACTGAGAGTCAGGTGCACTGCCCAGAACGGAGCGTTCAAACAGAGTTCTCAGAACCAATCCTGTCAGCCCGTTATGTGAATCCGACAAAAGACTCGTAAAGGGAAAACGTTTGTTGCGGGGGGTGGGTGATGGGCAGACGCGGAATCACGAAGGAACGATTGGACTCCCGCCTCTCTGGTGTCTGCCCCCCTGCTCAGGAAGTTGCACAGCTAATAGAGAGCTTCCATTCTGCGAGTCGGCTCCCTGCAATAATGTGAAAGCTCGATGGTGCACGGCACAATCCCGCAAACAGGCAAAGGGATAACTTAGAGTGAGTGGGATTGGTGCAGGAATTGCCCCGGGATGGGGACAAGAGTAAACGGGGCAGTGGCATTGATTTGGGGATTGACACAGGGCTACGGGGAAAGAGTAGGATCGATGCAGGGCTATAGGGAGAGGGCGGGACCGACGCGGGGCGGCGGGGAGCGGGCGGGACCGACGCGGGGCGGCGGGGAGAGGGCAGGACCGACACGGGGCGGCGGGGAGGAGGTGGGCACTGGGGTGAAGCCACTCTGCCAGCCTGCAGGCACTCACTGAGGCTGTGCAACCTCTGGTGTTTAGCAATTCTACTGAGTGCTGCCTCAGGCCGGTGCAGGACAGCAGCCCCTCCTGCATATGAGCTCCATTCAACCCCTCACCCCACTGTACAGGCAGCACAACGTGTTTTCGCGAGGGCCGAGGCTGTGAACTAGCAACAGCTTTGTTAGAAACTACTTCCAGGATCCAGTGGGAGAAAGCAGAGGTGGTGCACACAACAGAGACAGGTGGCTCTGTCGAAGAGACAGCATTAACAAATGGCCTTGATCTGTGTTTAATTTAAACTTCCTTATCCTGTCATTACAGATGGCGGAAATGTGACAAAATAGAGCGAAAACGGCAGGAACGCCTCGCTAATGGTAAGGGTGGTTTCACACGGCCACCTCTACACTGCCGCCCCCAACCCCCCCAGGATAGAGACAGCACGGGGTTAGATACAGAGTAAAGCTCCCTCTACACTGTCCACCCCGTCAAACACCCCCAGGATAGAGACAGCATGGGGTTAGATATAGAGTAAAGCTCCCTCTACACTGTCCGCCCCATCAAACACCCCCAGGATAGAGACAGCACGGGGTTAGATACAGAGTAAAGCTCCCTCTACACTGTCCGGCCCATCAAACACCCCCAGGATAGAGACAGCACGGGGTTAGATGTAGAGTAAAGCTTCCTCTACACTGTCCGGCCCATCAAACACCCCCAGGATAGAGACAGCACGGGGTTAGATGTAGAGTAAAGCTTCCTCTACACTGTCCGGCCCATCAAACACCCCCAGGATAGAGACAGCATGGGGTTAGATATAGAGTAAAGCTCCCTTGACAGTCACAGAAGTGCTGATTGCGTTTTACCTGAGGCTGGATTGATTGCAGCTGTCGAACAGGGAAATAGCAGTCGAAGGAGAAATAGACAGTAGGTGCAGGAGGAGGCCATTCAGCCCTTCGAGCCAGCACCACCATTCATGATAATCATCCACAGTCAGTGTCCTGTTCCTGCCTTATCCCCATAACCCTTGATTCCACTATCTTTAAGAGCTCTATCCATCTCTTGCTTGAAAGTATCCAGAGAGTTGGCGTCCACTGCCTTCTGGGGCAGAGCATTCCATATATCCACCACTCTCTGGGTTGAGTCGGCTCTACATGTGGAGGCGGGGGTGCATGGCTGAGGTGTGAAATCAGTCCTTTGTATCTACCTTTCCCTCTGAGCCAGATGCTGGCCAGGCCCTGGTAACAGAGGAGCACACTTAGACACTAGAAGGGGTCAGATCTGATGAGGGGGTGGTGCTGGATAATCTGTTGCAGCGGAGAGATGCATCCTAGTTTATTGAGGGAGGTGGCGGTTGAATGCACAGCAGCACACTGTGTGGTCCCTGGACCCGATACTGGTCGGGGTCAGGGGGTGTGGGTGTTCTGGAGAATTGCCTTGTTTGAGAAAGAAGGTGTATGGCATGCTTGTCTTCTTTGATCTGAGAGCAAGAGTCAGGATGTTCATGTTGCAGCTTTATAAGACAGGATGCTGCCTGGATTAGTGAGTATGAACTACACGGAGAGGCTAGAAAAACTCCCCTCACGGGCTGAGCAGAGACTTGATACAAGTCAATAAAACGGTGAGATGCACCGGTCGGGTGGACGGTCAGAATCTTTTTCTCACATGTCTAATGTCTAATACTACGGTGTGAGAGGGGGAAAGTTTGAAGGAGAAGTGAGGGGCAAGTTTTTTACACCGAGGTTGGTAGGAGTGAGGAATACAGTACCAGGGGGTGGGTGGTCGAAGCAGCTTTGATGGGGGGACATTTCAGGGACTTTTAGATAAGCACGTGAATATGCAAGGAATGGAAGGCTGTGGACCAAGGGCCAGCAGAAGGCATTTTGTTTAATTTGGCGTCAATGGCACAGCATAATGGCCCGAATGGCCCGTTCCTCTGCTGTACTGTTCTGTGTTCTAAAGGTCATAAGGAGAAGCCCAGCAATGACAGAGCAGTCTGTTTCATTTCATCCATGGGGAAACCTCTCAAAGCACTTATTCAGGATAGAAATCAATAAGTCACTTGGAAAAACATAGATTGACTCGCAATAGTCAGCGTTGAATCGTTCAGTGAAAATAGTATTAGGTTTTATCGTTGCATGTACTCAAGTACAGGAGTGCAGCGAAAAGTGCATGGTGTCCTCACGCACAGCATCACCATAGATACAGCCTACCTAGTTACAAATCTTAGGTTATAAAACAGATTAGGGACAGAAGCAGTGTTTATCTGGCTGGATGTTTGTGACAAGCTAGCAGAGAGGCTCGGTGAGGCCACTGCTGTTGGTGTAGTCTACATGGGCTCGCGGAAGGAGTCCGATTCAATGCCACACGACAGATCCAAGAGGATGAGGATACGAAATCAGCTGAGGGACAGGAAACAGATAGCTAGCAGTCAATGGCTATTTCTCAGACTGGGGGAATGTTTGTTGTGGGGCTCTCCAGGGGTCATTATCGGCACTCTCGCTTTTCCCAAGATATATTAATGATCGGGATCTTGCTGTGCAGGCGACAGCCTCAGAGCTTGCAGATAACAAGTTGTGAGCGGGACAGCGCGGAACTCCGGAAGGACATTGACAAGTCGGTGGAGAGGGCCAGAGAGAGGGCAGATGATATTTAATGCAGAGAGGTGCGAGGAGATGTACTTTGGTTGCAAGAACGTTGGAATCCATATTAAATAGGGGTTCCAATTCTAAAGCGGGTGCGGCAAGATCAGAGGAGGCTGGGGGTAGATGTGCCCAGATCATTGAAGGTGGCAGGACAGGGGCGGGGATAGAGAGCGAGCAGTGAATAAAGCACACGGTGCCCTCGGCAGGGGGGCAGGTGGGGAACTTGTACAAGATCCTTGTTACACCTCAACTGGAGTATTGTGCCCAGTTGTGGGCCCCACATTATCGGGAAGATGGGAACACATTGGGGAGAGGGAGAAAGAGCAGGAGTGATTTATAAGAACAATTCTAGGATGAGAAAGCTCTGTGCTGAGGACAGATTGAAGAAGTCAAGGACTGTTCTCCTTGGGGACAAGAGGGCTGAGAGACAGGGAGATTCAAAACTGTGAGCGGACGCTGGACAAAGTCGCTGGGAAGGAGCTGTTCCCGCTCGGAAATGGATCACTATGCAGAGGGCACAGCTTCACAAAGGTTGGATCGCCTGCCGGCCAATGTAGTTCACTCAGCCACATTAGGGGCATTTAAACAGTCCTTGGATAAGCAGATGGATGCTGATGGGATAGTGTTGGGGGTGGGCTTATATTAGTTCACAGGTCGGCACAACATCAAAGGCCGAAGGGCCTGTTCTGCGCTGTACTGTTCTATGTTCTAACCCCCCACCAGCACTCATCTTTACTGGTTCCATCCCTGCCTCTTTGAACTGTCTGTCTCCTCTCCACCTATCTTCTCAGCTATCCATCTTCGAACCGCCTCCCTCTCTCTCCATATTTATTTCAGAATCCCCTTCCCCTGCCCCATTTCTGAAGAAGGGTCCAGATTCCAAACATCAGCCGTCCTGTTCCTCTGATGCTGCTTGGCAGTCTGGAGCGAAGGTCTTATGAAGAAAGGCTGAGGAACTTGGGTCTGTTCTCATTGGAGAGAAGGAGGCTAAGAGGGGATTTAACAGAGACACACAAGATGATCAGAGGATTAGATAAGGTGGACAGTGAGAGTCTTTTTCCGAGGATGATGACTTCAGCTTGTACGAGGGGGCATAGCTACAAATTGAGGGGTGATAGATTTAAGACAGATGTCAGAGGCAGGTTCTTTGAGTAAAGAACCTGCCTCTGACATCTGTCTTAAATCTATCACCCCTCAATTTGTAGCTATGCCCCCTCGTACAAGCTGAAGTCATCATCCTCGGAAAAGGTAAGGGCGTGGAATGCCCTGCCTGCCAATGTAGTTAATTCAGCCACACGAGGGGCAGTTAAACAGCCCTTGGAGAAGCATATGGTTGACGATGGTATAATGTAGGGGAATGGGCTTAGATTAGTTCACAGGTTGGCGCCACATGGAGGGCCGAAGGGCTTGTTCTGCGCTGTATTGTTCTATGTTCTATTACAGTTTACAAAAGGAGTGAGGTGAAAGTAAACTTTTCACGCAGCGAATCGTTCAGGTCTGGAACATGCTGCCGAGGGAAGTGGTGGAAGCGAGTTCAATTTGGGCATTGGGTGGGCACGCAAACAGAAACACTGCAGAGAGACAAGGGGAGTCAGGAGATTGAGCACAGAGAGAATGTCTGAATTCCGCCCCCCCCCCCCCAACCTGCGCGTGCGTATATGTATCACAGGCAGGCAAATGAAAGCTCAGGCGAAATGGTAGGCCTTAGAGGGGAGAGGCTCAGAGCTGTACACCGCAGAAACAGACTCTTTAGCCCAACCTGTCCATGCTGACCCAGATAGCGTAAATTAACCCAGTCCCATTTCCCAGCATTTGGCCCATATCCCTCTAAACCCTTCCTATCCATGTCCCCATCCAGATGCCTTTTAAATGCTGTAACTGTACCAGCCCCCACCACTTCCTCTGGCAGCTCGTTCCATACACGCACCACCCTCTGTGTGAAAAAGTTACCCCTCAGGTCCCTTTTAAACCTACGCCCCTCTAGTTTTGGACTCCCCCACCCTGGGGTGGGGGGGGGGGGGTGGGAAGACCTTGTCTATTCACCCTATCCATGCCCCTCGTGGTTTATAAACCTCCATAAGGCCACCCCTCAGCCCCCGAAGCTCCAGGGAAAATAGCCGCAGCCTATCCAGCCCCTCCCTGTAGCTCAAACCCTCCAACCCTGGCAACATCCCTGTAAATCTTTTCTGAACCCTTTCAAGTTGTGCAACAGAATGCTTCCTATTGCAGCGAGACCGGGATTGAGCGCAGTATTCCAGAAGTGGCCTCACCACTGAGAGAGGGTTTAGGGAGTGGATCCCAGAGCTTAGGGCACGGCCGTCAGTGGTGGAGCGATGGGAATCAGAAACACAAGAAATCCCGGACTCTCCTGTAGCGAACGTTGCGTTGTCTCGTGGTGTTACCGGATTTTGGGGTGATTGTGGGTGACTGCGACAGCTTGTGGTTGTTGCTGATCGATTTTGTCCCCCCCCCCCCCCCCCCCCCCCCCCCCCCCACCCGACACGGTAGTACGCAAGAGGAGCCGGATCACACTCCTGCCTGCCATAGATACCCGGCCGGTGATGGGTAAGGATGATGAGGAATGGCTGCCGGATAGCCAGGGCTACGCTGCGTACGAGTACATGCTGGAGGCAGCGGTGGAGGAGGTGCAGGTGAAGAACGGCGAAGCCTCCCTGGCCCCCGTGGAGAGCCTGGGAGCTGACACCCAGCTCCAGCGCAAGTCGATCCGCCGCACGGCCCGGCAGTGGTCCTACTATGCCCTGTTCGAGGAGTCCGACATCTCTGACTCAGAGAGTGAGTCCAAAGTTCTGGTCTCTCCGGCAAAGGGTCGCATGGTTTCGGAGGGAGGCTGCACGCCGCGAGGGGCTGGGGGAGTGTTTGGGGAGACACTGTCAGCTCCACGAGGATTGGAAAGACTTTAACCCCTGTCCCTGTTGCAGGCGGGAACCAGGAGGAGGCTATTCAGTCCCTTCATTGAAGCTGTTACACAGGAACGGGGGGGGAGCTGAATGGCCTCCTCCTGCTCCTGTGTAACAGGCTCGGGGGTTGGGGGCTGCAGCAACAGGAGGAGGCCATTCAGATCCCTCTCCCCAAGCCTGTTACACAGGAACAGCAAGACGCCATTCAACTCCCTCCTTACTGAATGGCCTCCTCCTGTATCTGCAGCCCCCACCCCCCGAGCCTGTTACACAGGAGCAGCAAGATGCCATTAAACTCCCACCGTAAGCCTGTCACACAGGAACAGGAGGAGGCTATTCAGCACCCCCCTGCCGAGCCTGTCTCACAGGAACAGGAGGAGGCCATTCAGCACCCCCTCCGGAGCCTGTCACACAGGAACAGGAGGAGGCCATTCAGCACCCCCCTCCCGAGCCTGTCTCACAAGAACAGGAGGAGGCTATTCAACACCCCCCTCCCGAGCCTGTCTCACAGGAACAGGAGGAGGCCATTCAGCCTACTACAGACGTCCCAGCGTCACTGATACCAGTCTTCAGCTAATTCAGTTCACTCCATGTGATAACAAGAAGCAGTTGGAGACACTGGACACTGCAAAGGCTGTGGGCCCTGACAATGTCCCAGCAATAGTACTGAAGGCTTGTGCTGCAGAACTTGCTGCACCCCTCGCCAAGGTGTTCCGGAACAGTTACAGCGCTGGGATCTCCCCAGGTGTGTCCTATACACAAAAAGCAGGATAGATCCAACCCGGCCAATGTCAGTTCTATCAATCTACTCTTGGGGATCAGTAAAGTGAGGAGGTGGTGAGCTGGGTGGGTTTCGGGGTGGGGTTGGTGAGCTGCGTAGGTTTTGGGGTGCGGGGGAGGTGGTGAGCTGGGTGGGTTTTGGCTTGGGGGAGCTGGGGTGGGGAGGTGAGCTGGGTGGGTTTCGGGGTGGGGGTGGTGAGCTGGGTGGGTTTCGGGGTGGGGGTGGTGAGCTGGGTGGGTTTTGGGGTGGGGGTGGTGAGCTGGGTGGGTTTCGGGGTGGGGGTGGTGAGCTGGGTGGGTTTCGGGGTGGGGAGGTGAGCCGGGTGGGTTTCGGGGTGGGGGTGGTGAGCCGGGTGGGTTTCGGGGTGGGGGTGGTCGCTGGATGGGTTTCGGGGTGGTGGTGAGATGGATGTGTTTTGGGGTGGGGGTGGTGAGATGGGTGGGTTTTGGGGTGGGGGTGGTGAGATGGGTGGGTTTTGGGGTGGGGGTGGTGAGATGGGTGGGTTTTGGGGTGGGGGTGGTGAGATGGGTGGGTTTTGGGGTGGGGGTGGTGAGATGGGTGGGTTTTGGGGTGGGGGTGGTGAGATGGATGTGTTTTGGGGTGGGGGTGGTGAAATGGATGTGTTTTGGGGTGGGGGTGGTGAGATGGATGTGTTTCGGGGTGGGGGTGGTGAGCTGGGTGGGTTTCGGGGGGGAGCAGGTTGGGGGTGGTGAGCTGGATGGGTTTCGGGGTTGGGGGTGGTGAGCTGGGTGGGTTTTGGGGTGCACGGGGTCCGGTGGTGGTGAGCTGGGTGGGTTTTGGGGTGCACGGGGTCCGGTGGTGGTGAGCTGGGTGGGTTTTGGGGTGCGGGGGGGCCCGGTTGTGGTGAGCTGGGTGGGTTTTGGGGTGCAGGGTAGCTGGATGTGTTGCCCGGAAGGACTGGCGATGCAGAGAGTGGGTTTCGGGAGGTGATGTTGGCTGTGAGCCAGTTTTCATGCTGCTGTGGTACTAACCCTGTTCCTTTTGCTGACTCTTAGATGACCTCCAGTCTCTTATGGGTGACCAGGGACGATTAAAACCCTTGCAGCTAAAATCCAGGAAAAGCAAAGAGAAGGTGAGTGCGATATGGCAGTAACATCAGTTTGCCCGCTGTGAGGCAGGAATTGAACTTTGAGGGAGAGTTTTCACATTCCTTCAGATATGTGCGGATTGTGACTGTGAGGATGTTATTACAGAACTTCAACTGGGTACAGGGTGGAGCGGGCAGGCGATTGGCAGGTGTAGTTTAATGCAGTAATCCATGTGGTGGAAGAACAGGTATGAATGTTTAAAGGGTGTAGGAGCTGCGAGGTCTGAGGCTATGTGCGAACCCATCATTGAAGCCCACGCAGGGATCTTGATTCACAAAACAGTCAGTATCCTGGGCTTTGTTAATAGGAACACAGAGAACAGGAGGAAGGGGCTGATGCTGGACTCGACTGGAGGGTTATGTCAGGTTCTGGGCCCTTGCTCTTTAGGAAGTATGTGAAGCCTTCAGAGAGGAAGTGGAAGAGATTCAGGAGAATGGTCCCAGGAGAGAGGGGCGTCAGTGACATGGAGAGATCGGAGACACTGGGACTGTCCTCCTCGGAGAGGAGAAGGACGCGAGAAAGATTTGATCGAGGGGCTCAGAACCACGAGGGGGTCTGGACAGAGGAAAGAGGGAGGGACTGTTACCACTGAGCTTGACCGTGCACGGTTTGTGGGGAAAGGGATTGGGTGAGCCTCTGCTTCAAGATCAAGTGCAGACTGGAGGCGCTGAAGGGCTGTGCCACAGTGTGTGGATTCCATGGCTTGGCGAACAGGAACATGGGTGCCATGAGATGCGCTCACGTGTGTCTGTGTCTGCATGCCCTGTTGCCCAGTGCTGGCCCAGCCCCGTGCGAAGGCACCAACTGGTGTCACAATGACTTGGCTTAGCACCAGACGACAAGAACATTCTCTGGTGAAAAGCCTGGGTCGCGGCCGAGCTGCCATGGCGACGGAGAGTTTTGGGGCACGAGTTGACAATTGGCGTTTTGGAGGGATTGGGGCGGGTGCTGTGGTCATGGTTGGGCAGCCCTGCTGACCTTCTGTGCCCACTTCCCTCAGGAGAAACCCGTTCTGCTGAGCAAACAGGAGCAGCTGGCGCTCAGTCCCCTGAGCCCATTCAGCAACAACGGCAGTGGGCGGCAGAAGGGGCTGTCTGATGGCGTGCACCGAATACGAGTGGACTTCAAGGTGAGTGGGTGGCTCTGTGTGTTTTGATGCCTGTTATCACTGAATCCCCCACTGTCCACATCCTGGGGGTTACCATTGACCAGAACATCTACTGGACCCACAACAGAAACGTAGCGGCTACAAGAGCAGGTCAGAGGCTGCAGCGAGTAAGTCCCCTCCTGACTCTCTCTTTGCCCCCCGCACAAGCCTGTCCCACGATCGACAAGGCACACGTCAGGAGGGCGATGGAATACTCCCCACTTGCCCTGGATGGGGGCAGCTCCAACAACACTCAAGAAGCTCCGTATCCCATAAACATCCCGCTCAGCCGCAGCAGTGTGTACCATCGACAAGATGCTCTGCAGAACCTCACCAAGGCCCCTCAGGCAGCACCTTCCAAACCCACGGCCACTTCCATCGGGAAGGACAAGGGGCAGCAGGTACATGGGAATACCACCCCCTGCAAGTTCCCCTCTGAGTACCTCAACACCCTGAGTTGGGAAATAAATTGGCCATTCCTTCAGTGTCGCCAGGTCGGAATTCTGGAATTCCCTCCCTTAAGGGCATTATTAACAAAAATAGAGCTTTGTTCATCTCCTGCAGCGTTGGGACATCAGGGCCACTGAAATGATTGATGTGCTATCACACTGCGCTGTTTTGGAGTGTCTGTTTGTTAAGATTACAGTCTGCTTTTTGAATCGTCCTTGCAGAGTACCTGACATCACACTTTTCTGCGTAAAGTTTTTGCTTGACCTGTCTGTCCCCTTGGAGATTGTTCGTCAAAACATGTCCTGCTGCCGATTTTGTAGCATCTATAATTTCAGATACGTTTTAATCTGGGTAACTGTGAGATGCTGCATTTTGGGAGATCAAATGTTAAGGAAAAAGTATACAGTTATTGGCAGGACGTTGAATGGCATTGATGTACAGAAGGATCTTGGGGGTTTAAGCCCCAAGCTCCCTGAGAGTAGCCATGCAAGTAGATAGGGTGGGAACGAAGGTGTTTGGCGTGCTAGTCTTTAATGGTCAGAGAATTGAGTACAGGGTCAGGGTGTCACAGCACAGCTTTATAAAACTTTCCTTTGGCCGCAGTTATGGTTGCCACATTACAGGAAGGATGTGAAGGCTTTGGAAAGGGTGCAGAAGAGGATCAGGATCCTGCCTGGCTTAAAGGGTATGAATTATAAGGAGAGACGAGAAAAACTTGGTCAGAGATAGTAAGAACTGCCGATGCTGGAGCCAGAGGTTACGCAGTGTGGAGCTGGAGGAACACAGCAGGCCAGGCAGCATCAGAGGGGCAGAAAAGCCGATGTTTCGGGTCAGGACTCTTCTTCAGAAGATCCCTCTGTACATCAGTGCTATTCAGGGTCTGTGGAAGAAGGGTGCTTCCCCGAAACGTCGGCTTTCCTGCTCCTCTGATGCTGCCTTGCCTGCTGTGTTCCTCCAGCTCCGCACTGTGTTATCTAGAAAAACCTCGGCTTGTTTTCTCTGGAGCAGCGGAGGCTGAGGAGAGACTTGATGGAGGTTTATAAAATTATGAGATGCGCATACAGGTTTGACGGTCAGAATCTTTACCCAGCATTGAAATGTCTTAAATCAGGGGGCAAGTTTAAAATTTTTTTTTTAAACGCAGAGAGTGGTAGGACTGTGGATGGCACTGCCAGGGTGGTAGCCGAGGTAGATAGGATAGGGTGTTTAAGGGACATGGATGTGCAAGCAATAGAGGGATATGGACCAAGGGCGGGCAGAAGGGATTAATTTACTTTGGCATCATGTTTGGCACAACATCATGGGCCAAAGGGCCATTGCTATACTGTTCAACATCCTAGCGAATCTTTGGCTGGAACCTAAACTTCTTTGACATGGTCCCTTCTCACACACAGACAGACAGTTAATGGATAAATTAAAAGGAAGACGTAACTGGGCAGTTCATATGTATAGTACCGCAGGCACATAGGATTGTATCTTGCTTGGTTTCTGAAGACGCCAGGCAATGCAAACAGCTTCCACTAGGCTCTGAGGAATATTCATTGATTTCCTCTGGCTGGGATTCTATTCTCCCAATGTTCCATATGTTGGAGGAGATCTAGAGATCAACCAAAATTCATATTGTCAACTTTCACAGTCACAGAACATGACACGTTCTCCAGAGCCGAAATGTCTACAGTGCCCTTTGAACTGTAGTCAACCTGCTGTTAACTTGCCAGACCAGGTCCCATAAACCGATATCTGTCTTCAGAGAGAGAGAGACACAGAGAAGGAAAGAGGAAGGGGGTGATGGACAGAGTGCAGGCGGCATGATAGAGAAAGAGACTGGCCGCTGGAGAGAATGGGCATAGAGTGATAGAGAAAGAGAGAGGAGCACCGTGAGGGTGGAGAGACAGAATGGGGAATTGAATGCAGTATTCCAAAAGTGTCCTAACCAATGTCCTGTACAGGGGCTTACTGTCAATGCTTTAATCTTAGCTGCATCAGGACAGACGTTCAAGAAAACCAAATCTTGAGATGGAGCAGTGGATTCATTCTGCATGAGACGAAGGTGCTAGTTGGTGGATGAGTGCTGACGGGTGCCCTTTAAGCCAACCAATCAGAGTCCAGCAATTTAACCGCGCAGAATAAATTGGTGTTCCCCCTCGGGATAACAATGTGTGGAGCAGGATGGACACAGCAGGCCAAGCAGCATCAGAGGAGCAGGAAGGATGACATTTCGGGCCAAGACCCTTCATCGGAAATGGGTTTGGTTTTCTTGAATGTCTGTCCTGATGCAGACAATATGTAAATTATTGACACTACCAAGGAGCCAAGTATTTGTTTCATCTTTTTAAAATTTTGCCTGCATTTGTGTTCTGGCATTTTTGTGCTGTTATTTATGGGGAAGAGAGAACCAACTGATCCATCCTCCAAACATGAATGGTGATTTCGGGCACTGTATCTGGCTGACTGTTTATCTGTTTAATCTGATTTGTGACGCTAATGTGCCTTTGCTGTGTCTTCTTCGCTCTAACCACCCTCCCTGTCCTCACTGTGTGACACCTCTCCCTCCAGGAGGACTGCAGCATTGAAAATGTCTGGCTGATGGGTGGCCTCAGTGTGCTGTCGTCTGTTCCCATCCTGCCCCGCGTTCTTTGCCTGCTGTGCGCGAGCCAGGGGCACCACGAGGTAAGCTGGCCCTGATCTCTGACCCCCTCCGATCCCGTAGCCCTCACCCCCGTCCCTCGTAACTTTAAAGTAGGCTGACGAATGAAGAGGCGGGTACTGTTGCGAATTGCTTCGGGAGTTGGAATTTTTTGGAGGAGGCGGGGGCTGGGGGCTGAGAGAGTGCAAACCTGGAACCTGGGTTTTGTCTCGCCAAGGGTCGGGTTAAAGCTAGCAATGCTGTGGTTTCCCTTCGTGTTTCAAGGTCACAGGACTGAGACAGGTCAATGGAGCTGAGAGGCAGAACAGCCATGATTGGACGGAGCTACCTCAAAGGGGCTGATTGGCCTCCCGTTCCTGTGTGACAGGCTCCAGGAGGGGGTGCTGAATGGCCTGCTGTTGTTCCTGTGTGGCCCCCTTCTCCCCCCCCCCCCCCTCCAGCTGCTGTTCCTGATGCCGCAGCTTGGAGGTTGAACTG
The DNA here is from genome assembly GCF_030684315.1 of Stegostoma tigrinum. Lineage (NCBI taxonomy): Eukaryota > Metazoa > Chordata > Chondrichthyes > Orectolobiformes > Stegostomatidae > Stegostoma > Stegostoma tigrinum. The sequence goes on from NC_081394.1 coordinate 854,587, forward strand.
AGTGCCCATAACCTGAATACCCTCTTGGGCTGCCTCTCGACCCCCTCAGGAGGGAGCGTGAGTGAGCAGCTGCTGTGAACCTCTGCAGTACTTGTGCTCCTAGATCTTGTAAAGAAGGAAGCAGACTGAGTCTTGGGTCCAATATTTATCCCTCGAGCAGCGTCACCCCAGCTGCTTGTGGGAGGTTGCTGTGCACTGAATTTCCTGTTACTTTCTTGTGCTTGGGAAGCTTCAGGTGCCCTGAAGCGGGAAGTGGGGGGGAGAGGCTCTGCAGGGAAAGGACTCGCTGTCTTGGGGTTTCTCCTTGGAGCTGTACGTTTGAGATGGAGGGATCGGTTGATTCCTCCTCCCCCCACAACTCCCCCAAGGGTCCTCGGAGATCGGCTGGGACGATGGAGCTGAGGTCGGGGGGTGAAGGACCAGGGTTCGCTTGTTCTGGATAATCCTGTCTGGGCGTTCCATGCAGCCCTCAGCCTTGGATGTCTCGTTGAGATCTCGCGCTTTGAAACTCCGTGGTCCGAATCAACCCCGACCTCTCGGGGATTGTGTCCCCTGTACTGCCTTCCCCCATCCAACGGCTCTCCCGTTCCTTGGAAACATGGGGACAACAGCCACAGCCATCAGTGCTCCTTCTCTCGTGCGCTCTCTCTCTCTCTCTCTCTCTCTCTCTCTCTCTCTCTCTCTCTCTCTCTCTCTCTCTCTCTCTCTCCCTCTCCCTCCCCCCCACCACTCTCTCTCACACACACACACACCTGCCCTGTACAGCTATATCAGAATCTCTTCATGTTTCTGCTCCATTCCTCACCACCCTGCCCGTTGCTGGACCTGCACATTGACTTGTGCACGGTCTATAAATGTGTAAGGACAACTCTCTGCCTCTCTGGGAGTCGGTGTGGACAGGTTCAAGCCTCTGATTAAAGAGAAATTCTGCTCCTGTATTCTGGAGATGAGAGAAATGACCTTCCACATGCTTTAGTTATAGTCCAGTGAGGACAGTGCTGTTCCCTGGGCAGCAATTGTAGCTTCCTGTCTCTCATCTTCACTGGCAACGTGGACTCTCACTGAGCATTGTCAATTATCAGTGCGGTAGCCCCAGGCTTTCCACAGGGGCAGCAGTTATGAGGGGCTGAATGGCCTCCTGTTTCTGTGAGTCGTTTATATTATTGTTTGCTGCTCATTCCTCTCCTGAGAGTAACATGTGTCTCTCTCTCTTCTCCCTCACCCCATTCCTGTCCTCTTTCCCTCTTCACCGTCTTCCCTAACCTCTTCCCTGTCCAATTACCATCCCGCTTCTCGCTCTCGCTCTCCCTTCTCTGCTCTCTGTCACCATCTGCCTTCTCCCTTCTTCTTCTCTTTTCTCCCTCTTCCCCTCCCCAACCTTCCCCACCAACTCTTCTACCCCACCCTTCCCCCTACTCCCCGACACTTTCCCTTACCCCCCCACCCTTCCCTTTACTCCCCGACACTTTCCCTTACCCCCCCACCCTTCCCCTTACTTCCCGACACTTTCCCTTACCCCCCCCACCCTTCCCCTTACTCCCCGACACTTTCCCTTACCCCCCCACCCTTCCCCTTACTCCCTGACACTTTCCCTTACCCCCCCACCCTTCCCCTTACTCCCCGACACTTTCCCTTACCCCCCCACCCTTCCCCTTACCCCCCACTACCCTTCTCGCCCCACTCTTCTCCCCCACACTTCTCCCCCACCACACGCCTCTCCCCCCACACTTCTCCTCCCCCCCACACTTCTCCTCCCCCCCACACTTCTCCTCCCCCCCACACTTCTCCTCCCCCCCACACTTCTCCTCCCCCCCACACTTCTCCTCCCCCCCACACTTCTCCTCCCCCCCACACTTCTCCTCCCCCCCACACGTCTCCTCCCCCCCACACGTCTCCTCCCCCCCACACGTCTCCTCCCCCCCCACACGTCTCCTCCCCCCCCACACGTCTCCTCCCCCCCCACACGTCTCCTCCCCCCCCACACGTCTCCTCCCCCCCCACACGTCTCCTCCCCCCCCACACGTCTCCTCCCCCCCCACACGTCTCCTCCCCCCCCACACGTCTCCTCCCCCCCCACACGTCTCCTCCCCCCCCCACACGTCTCCTCCCCCCCCACACGTCTCCTCCCCCCCCCACACGTCTCCTCCCCACAACACTTCTCCCCCCCCACCGCCCTGCCGCCCCTTGCCCCCCTCTCACCCTCCCCCCACCCTTACCCTCTCTTTCTCTCCTTCTGAATTCTTTTATCTCTGCGCTTTCCTGACCCCCACGCCCCCTCCCTCCCTGCCACTCCCCTGTTTACCACCCGGTCCGCCCACTGTCTCTGCCTGCCCTGTGCCATACGGACAGATGGTATACTGCCAGGTCTGCTGCGAGCCATTCCACAGTTTCTGCCTGGAGGAGAGGGAGAGGCCGAGTGCTGAGCAGAAGGAGACCTGGTGCTGCCGTCGCTGCAAGTTCTGCCACGTCTGTGGCCGTAAGAGCAAAACATCGAAGGTAATCATGGAACGCCGTGAGTGGGAATCGGATCCTGCGGCTCTCAGCAGCACAAGTCTGGGGGGAGGCAGTGTCACACATCAGCCAGAGTGACAGGGTGGGAGTCAATGGGGATAATCGGAGGGCCAGTGCTCAGGGAGCGGGCACTGTCGGAGGGTCAGTGCTCAGGGAGCGGGCACTGTCGGAGGGTCAGTGCTCAGGGAGCGGGCACTGTCGGAGGGTCAGTGCTCAGGGAGCGGGCACAGTTGGAGGGCCAGTGCTCAGGGAGCGGGCACTGTCAGAGGGCCAGTGCTGAGGGAGTGGGCGCTGTCGGAGGGTCAGTGCTGAGGGAGTGGGCACTGTCGGAGGGCCAGTGCTCAGGGAGCGGGCACTGTCGGAGGGTCAGTGCCGAGGGAGTGGGCGCTGTCGGAGGGTCAGTGCTAAGGGAGTGGGCGCTGTCGGAGGGTCAGTGCTGAGGGAGCGCGGCGCTGTTGGAGCGTCAGTGCTGAGAGAGCGGGCACTGTCAGAGGGTCAGTGCTGAGGGAGCGGGCACTGTCAGAGGTTCAGTGCTGAGGGAGCGGGCACTGTCAGAGGGTCAGTGCTGAGGGAGTGGGCACTGTCAGAGGCTCAGTGCTGAGGGAGTGGGCACTGTCGGAGGGTCAGTGCTGAGGGAGTGGGCACTGTCAGAGGCTCAGTGCTGAGGGAGTGGGCACTGTCGGAGGGTCAGTGCTGAGGGAGTGGGCACTGTCGGAGGGTCAGTGCTGAGGGAGCGGGCACTGTCGGAGGGTCAGTGCTGAGGGCGTGGGCACTGTCGGAGGGTCAGTGCTGAGGGAGTGGGCACTGTCGGAGGGTCTGTGCTGAGGGAGTGGGCACTGTTGGAGGGTCTGTGCTGAGGGAGTGGGCACTGTCGGAGGGTCAGTGCTGAGGGAGTGGGCACTGTCGGAGGGTCAGTGCTGAGGGAGCGGGCACTGTTGGAGGGTCAGGGCTGAGGATTGCTACAGCCCAGGTCACAATAACCTCTGACCATTCACAACCAACATGTGGCCCAGGTATTTCCCCTTCCCCTATTTCCCTGACTTCCTCTTTTTGAAAGTTCCTGTTGAATCTGCCTACTCTCAGTTGGTGCCTCCAGTTTATAACAACAGCTCACAGTGTGACTACACAAATTCTCTTTTTTCCCCCCACTCCTCCCCGCCTTTCTCTGGGCCTGCCCAATGCTCCTCAGTCCAGTCCCTCTGGCTAACTGACCTCCTCCTCCTGGCAACGGTGTCTCGCTCATTGACCTACGCTCCTAATTCAGCCCCCCCCCGCCCCCCCCCCCCCCCCCCCCCCCCCCCCCCCCCCCCCCTTGCTGTGTCCACCTGTGTAGTGATGAATTAGCAATGTGGAATCTCACTGGAGAAGTGATTGTTTGGCTGTGATGTGGTCTGTGGTAATCGCATTGACTGGTTTAGCTGAGCCCTGTCTGCTTTCTGCACACAGCACCTGCTGGACTGTGACAAATGTCGCGCCACGTACCACGCTGCCTGTCTAGGACCCAGCTACCCTAACAGGCCGAGTAAGAAAAGGCAGACCTGGGTAAGTCCGTCTACACCAGGCAATCTGTTCTGATCCTGTCCCTGTGTGTGGAGGAGAGTCACAGACACAGACCCCCCGCCCCGTCACCGTGTGGGACAGACAGACCCCCCCGCCCCGTCACCGTGTGGGACACAGACACAGACCCCCTGCCCCGTCACCGTGTGGGACACACAGACCCCCCCCCCCCCCCCCGCCCCGACACCGTGTGGGACACACAGACCCCCCCGCCCCGACACCGTGTGGGAGACACAGACCCCCCCCCCCCCGCCCCGACACCGTGTGGGAGACACAGACCCCCCCCCCCCGCCCCGACACCGTGTGGGAGACACAGACCCCCCCCCCCCGCCCCGACACCGTGTGGGAGACACAGACCCCCCCCCCCCCCGCCCCGACACCGTGTGGGACACACAGACCCCCCCCGCCCCGACACCGTGTGGGACACACAGACCCCCCCCGCCCCGACACCGTGTGGGAGACACAGACCCCCCCCGCCCCGACACCGTGTGGGAGACACAGACCCCCCCGCCCCGACACCGTGTGGGAGACACAGACCCCGCCCGCCCCGTCACCGTGTGGGAGACACAGACCCCCCCCGCACCCGTCACCGTGTCGGCAGACACAGACCCCCCACCCCGTCACCGTGTGGGAGACACAGACCCCCCACCCCGTCACCGTGTGGGACACAGACACAGACCCCCCCACCCCTTCACCGTGTGGGACACAGACACAGACCCCCCGCCCCGTCACCGTGTGGGACACAGACACAGACCCCCCCACCCCGTCACCGTGTGGGACACACAGACACAGACCCCCGCCCCGTCACCGTGTGGGACACAGACACAGACCCCCCCCACCCCGTCACCGTGTGGGACACACAGACACAGACCCCCGCCCCGTCACCGTGTGGGAGACACAGACACAGACCCCCCGCCCCGTCACCGTGTGGGGGAGACACAGACCCCCCGCCCCGTCACCGTGACGGAGATACTGACACAGACCCCCGCACCGTCACCGTGTGGGACACACAGACACAGACCCCCCGCCCCGTCACCGTGTGGGAGACACAGACACAGACCCCCCGCCCCGTCACCGTGAGGGAGACACAGACACAGACCCCCCCCCCCCCCGCCCCGTCACCGTGTGGGAGACACAGACACAGGCCCCCCCACCCCGTCACCGTGTGGGACACACAGACACAGACCCTCCCGCTCCATTACTGTGTGGGTGGGGGGATGGGGTTGGGGGGAGAGGGGAGGGTGGAGTTGCAAACAGGCAAAAAGGAAAAGGTGCAGAGTGATATTGCTGTTTAAAGAGGAAATGAACAACACCGTGAGAAAGGATAGTAGCTCTGACAATGTGGAGTCTGTGCCGGTAAAGTTGCGAAATACCAACGGACAAAAACTTGAGTCGGTCTCACATCCGAACTGCAGTGGTGATGTTGGGAATGACATTAAACAGGAAGTTAGACATGCATGTGACAAGGGAATACCGGTGAACATGCATGACTTTCATTTGCACACAGATTGGGAAATCAAATTAGCCACAATGCTGTAGAGTTGTTGTTCCTGGAGTATGTGTGGACCAATAGTGGAGGAACCAATTAGAGAGCCGGCCATCTTAGACTAGGCGCTGTGTAATGAGAATCTGGCTGTGCGAGAGCCCTTGGGGAAGAGCGACCATAACACGGTAGATTTTTTAAAATCAAGATGGAGAGTGTGGTAGTTGATTGAGAGATTAGGGTGCTGAACCTTAATAAAGGAAACTACGAGGATATGAGGCATGAATTGGCCTGAAAAGATTGGGGAGAGTTGCTTAAGGGAATGGCAGTGGGTAGGCAATGGCAAACATTCGAGGAACGCACGGGAGATCTGCAACAACTGTTTATTCCTGTCTGTCACTAAAGCAGATTAGGTAAGAGGGCCCATCCATGGCTTACAAAGGAAATTAGGAATAGTATCTGATCCAAGGAAGAAGCATACAGATTGGCCAAGAAAAATAATAAATCTGAGGGTTGGGAGCAGTTTAGAATTCAGCAAAGAGGGACCAAGGGATTGGTTAAGAAGGGGGCAATACATTACTAAAGTAAGCCTGTAGGGACCATAAAAACCGACTCTCAGAGTTTCTATATATACGTGAAGAGAAAAGGATTGCCAAAGAGACACATACGGTCCCCCATTTCTGTTTGTAGGGGACCATTATAACCAGGGGGCAAAGAAATGGCTGAGGAACGGAATACATACTTTAGTTCTGTCTTCACAAAAGAGGACACAGATGAGATACCAGAATTGTTGGAGGAGGCAAGATTTAGTGAGAGGGAAGAACTGAGGGAGAGCAATGTTGGTAGAGAAATGATGCTGGGAAAATTGTCGGAATTGAAGGTGGGTAAATCCCCAGGGCCTGATAATCTACATCCCAGTGTAGTTGCAGAAATGGTGGATGCATTGGTGGCCATTTTCCAGGATTCTATAGACTCTGGAACAGTCCCTGCAGATTGGAGGGTGGCTGATGTCACTCCAGTATTCAGAAAGGGAGGGAGAGAGAAAACAGGGAATTATAGACTGGTGAGCCTAACAGCGATAGTGTGGAAAATTCTTGAATCCATTGTCAAAGATTTTATAGCAGAGCATTTAGAAAGCACTGGCGGGTTTGGACAGAGTCAGTGTGGATTTATGAAGGGGAAATCATGCTTGACAAATCTGTTGGAATTCTAAGAAGATGTAACTAGTAGAGTTGCAAAGGGAGAGCCAGTCAATATAGTATGTTTCAAACTTTCATAAAGTGTTGACTAAGTCCTACATGAGATGTTATTGTGCAAGATTAAAGTGCATGGGCTTGGGGTAGTGTTTTGCAATGAATAGAAAACTGTTTGGCAGAGAGGAAACAGAGCAGGACTCAATGGGTCCTTTTCAAATTGGCAGGCAGTAACTAGTGAGGTGCCACAGGGATCGGTACTGGGACCCCAGCTATTCACAATATACATTAATGAATTGGGTGAGAGAACAAAGCACAACATTCCCAGGTTTGCAGGTCATACCAAGTTGGGTGGGAGGGTGAACTGTGAGGAGGGTGTAGAGATCCTTCCGCATGATCTCGACAGGTTCGGTGAGTTGGCTCATCAATGGCAGATACAGTATGATTTGCATAAATGTGAGGTTGTTCACTTTGGAAGCAAAAACAAGAAGGCAGATTACTACCTGAATGGCTGTACATTGGGAGAGGGGAGTGTGCAGTGAGACCTGGCTGTCCTTTGCACCAGACTCTGAAGGTAAGCATGCAGGTAAATGTTATGTTGGCCTTCATCGCGAGAGGTTTTGAGTACAGGAGCAGGGCTGTGTTGTTGCATTTATACAGGGCCTTAGTGGGACCACACCTGGAATACTGTGTGCCGTTTTGGTCTCCTTTTCTGAGGAAGCATGCAGTTGCTCTTGAGGGAGTGCAATGAAGGTTTCCCAGGCTGATGCTGAAGGTGGTGGGTCTGACGTATGAGGAGAGACTGACTGGGTTGGGATTGTTTTCACTGGAGTTCAGACAAGTGAGGGGGGATCTCACAAAGACTTATAAAATTCCAACAGACCAGACAGGGTAAATGTGGGGAGGATGTGCCCGATGGTGGGAGTGTCCAGAACCAGGGGTCACAGTATGAGGATTCAGGACAGACCATTTAGGGTAGAGATGAGGAGACATGGACATGAGGAGAGTGGTGATCCTGTGGAATTCATTACCACAGGAAGTAGTCGATGCCAAAACACTGAATGTATTCAAGAGGCGACTAGATGTAACACTTGGGGGGAAATAGGATCAAAGGTTCGGGGGAGAAGGCAGGATGAGGCTGTTGAGTTGGACAATCAGCCATGATCATGAAGAATTGTGGGGCAGGCATGAGGGGCCGAGTGGCCTTCTCCTGCTCCTATCTTCTATGTATCTATGACCCCCATCTGGTCACCATGTGGGGAACCTCAGACTGAGCCCCATTTCCCCCACCCCCATGTATTTGGGATGGGGTACTGAGCTGTGAAGTGAGATCCTGAGAGTGGATCCTGAAGTGAAGATGTGTACTGTGTCCTTCCCCCTGGCCAGGTCTGTCCAAAGTGTGTTCGCTGTAAAAGCTGTGGAGCCACCACCCCAGGGAGGAGCTGGACGCTGAGTGGTCGTATGACTTCACCCTGTGTAATGACTGCGCCAACCTCTTTGAGAAAGGTAAGTCGAGAGAGCTACACTGTGGGTTAAAGGAGAAGACAGAGCTTTACTCTGTATCTAACCCCAAGCTGTCCCTGTCCTGGGAGTGTTTGATGGGGGACAGTGTAGAGAGAGCTTTACCCTGTATCTAACCCCATGCTGACCCTGTTCCTGGGAGTATTTGATGGGGGACAGAGTAGAGGGAGCTTTACTCTGTATCTAACCCCATGCTGTCCCTGTCCTGGGAGTGTTTGATGGGAGACAGTGTAGAGGGAGCTTTACTCTGTATCTGATCCCATGCTGACCCTGTCCTGGAGTGTTTGATGGAGGTGGCACAACAGTGTAGAGGGAGCTTTACTCTGTACCTGACTCCCTGTGGGCTAACACGCTGCTGGATACTGTGTGCTGAGAGTGTTGTGGCCTCTGTTGTTTCACAGGGAATTATTGTCCCATTTGTACGAAATGCTACGAAGATAACGACTATGAGAGTAAGATGATGCAGTGTTCCAAATGCGACCACTGGGTTCATGCCAAATGTGAAGGTATTTCCGGTGAGTGGTGAGGTGTGGCGCGCTTGGAGTCTTGTTGTATTCTCCCCCGGCCCCGTACGCCAGGGTGAGTGTTCTGTCCGCGCTATGGCTCCCATGATTCTGCCTTCTGTGTCACTGGGTCAAAATCCTGAGAGACTGCACCTGATGGCACTCTGAGGTGTCCCTACAGCTTGCAGGCTGCAGCGGTTCCAGAAAGCAGCTCTCCACCACCTTCTCAAGGGGCAACTTGGGATGGGCATAAATCCTGGGCCCTGTTAGCGATTAAAAAGAACTCCTGGCAATTAGGTTCTCGCGTATTGCTTTGCAGCCTTTCTGCTGGTGATGATTCAAAGTCAGCCCTCCTCAATTTCCCACCACCTCATGGTCACCAGCAGTAGGTTCTAAGGGAGGGTCCTTGACCCGAAACGTTAACTCCGATTTCTCGCCACAGGTGTGTGCTGGCTTTTTCCAGCAATTCCTGTCTTTTTTTTTTTGGATTTACAGCATCTGCAGTTGTTTTGGTTTTATTTTCGATTTACTGGGCTCACTCACTGTTTACTGGATGCTGTTCCCATCCATGCTTGATGCAGAGGGGTTGAAGGATTGGGACAAGAGTCTGGTTGGGGGTGGGGGGGTGCATCTTGATGGTCAGGAGTCTCTTTATTTTGGTCCACTTTTTTCATGAAGTGTAGCTGCTGAAGGCTCGAGCAGCTTGAGTGAAGCCCATGTCCCTCTCTCTCACTCGCTCTCTCTCACTCGCTCTCTCTCGTGCTCTCTCTTGCTCTCTGTCTCTCGCACGCTCGCTCGTGCTCGCGCTCTCTCTCTCGCGCTTGCTCTCTCTCTCGCGCTTGCTCTCTCTCTCGCGCTTGCTCTCTCTCTCGCGCTCGCTCTCTCTCTCGCGCTCGTTCTCATCGCGCGCTCTGTCTCGCGCTCTCTCTCTTGTGCGCACTCTCTCTCTTGTGCGCTCTCTCTCTTGTGCGCTCTCTCTCTTGTGCGCTCTCTCTCTTGTGCGCTCTCTCTCGTGCGCTCTCTCTCGTGGCGCTGTCTCTCGTGCGCTGTCTCTCGTGCGCTGTCTCTCGTGCGCTGTCTCTCGCGCTGTCTCTCGCGCTGTCTCTCGCGCTGTCTCTCGCGCTCTCTCTCGCGCTCTCTCTCTCTTGTGCTCGCTCGCTCGCTCTCTCTCTCGCGCGTGCTCTTGATGGGTCAGGAGTCTCTTTATTTTGGTCCACTTTTTTCATGAAGTGTAGCTGCTGAAGGCTCGAGCAGCTTGAGTGTAGCCCATGTCCCTCTCTCTCACTCGCTCTCTCTCGTGCTCTCTCTTGCTCTCTGTCTCTCGCACGCTCGCTCGTGCTCGCGCTCTCTCTCTCGTGCTGTCTCTCTCTCGCGCTCGCTCTGTCTCTCGCGCTCGCTCTCTCGCGCGCTCTCTCTCTTGTGCGCGCTCTCTCTCGTGCGCTCTCTCTCTCGTGCGCTCTCTCTCTTGTGCGCTCTCTCTCTTGTGCGCTCTCTCTCTTGTGCGCTCTCTCTCTTGTGCGCTCTCTCTCTTGTGCGCTCTCTCTCGTGCTCTCTCTCGTGCTCTCTCTCGTGCTCTCTCTCGTGCTCTCTCTCGCGCTCTCTCTCGCGCTCTCTCTCGCGCTCTCTCTCGCGCTCTCTCTCGCGCTCTCTCTCGCGCTCTCTCTCGCGCTCTCTCTCGCGCTCTCTCTCTCTTGTGCTCGCTCGCTCGCTCTCTCTCTCGCGCGTGCTCTCTCTCGCTCTCTTGCTGTCTCGCGCGCTCTCTCTCTCTCAGAGAGCGTGCGTCTCCTGCACTCTCGCTCTCTCTCTCTCACGCGCGCGCTCTCTCTCTCTCTCAGAGAGCGTGCGTCTCCTGCACTCTCGCTCTCTCTCTCTCGCGCGTGCTCTCTCTCGCTCTCTTGCTGTTCGCGCGCTCTCTCTCTCAATCTCTCTCTCTCTCTCAGAGAGCGTGCGTCTCCTGCACTCTCGCTCTCTCTCTCTCGCGCGCGCGCTCTCTCTCTCTCTCTCTCTTGCTCTCGTGCGCTGTCTCTCTCTCTCACATGTGTCTCGCATCTTGAAATGTGCAGAATGCTTAGAGTAAACGCAGGCTAGAGGCCTCCCCCTGCTTGAACTGGGGACACAAATTTACAATAAGAACAATTCTGCCGAGGATCAAGATTGCGAATTTTCTGCTGCAGAGGGCTATTGGAACTCGCTCTTTGAGAGTCTCTACTGTAGAGATTGACAGATATCTGATAACAGATAAAATAATTTCTTCTCAAAAACATTCCATGTTCCAGCTCCGACCACTTACTGTGACAGAGAATCCCACAGGGCCCCCACTCTCTGGGTGAAGACATTTCTCCTCATCTCTGTCCTGTCTCATCTCCTTGAGACTGTGATCCCTGGTTCTGGACTCGTACCTTTTGGACTGCAGCGGTTCAAGAAGGCAGCTCTCCTCTACCTACTCGCAGGATGGGTAACAAATCCTGGGCCCTGCTAGTGATTTAAAAGAACTCCTGGCAATCAGACTCTCTCTTGTTCTGTTCATATTGCTTTGCAGCCTTGCTGCTGGTGATGATTCACAGTTGCCGCCCTCCCCCCTCAATTTCCCACTGCCTTGTGGTCACTGGCACTGGGCTGTAAGGAACACCATCGGGAACATCCTCCCTTATTTGTTGACCCTGTCTAGTCCTGTTAGAAGGTTATCCATTTCTTCGAGATTGGCCCAGCCCCTCAGATGGAGAGATATCGGGGTCATTCGGAAAAACTAATTTTCTTAACATGCATTCACGGGGTGAGGATGTCGCTGGCCAGGCAGCATTTATTGTCCATCCCTAATTGCCCAGAGGGCAGTTTACTGTCAGCTACATTACTGTGGGTCTGGAGTCACATGTAGGTAAGGATGGCAGTTTCCTTGCCTAAAGGATGTTAGTGAACCAGATGGGTTTTTCCCGACAATCACCAATGGATTCATGATTATCGTTTGACTCTTAATTCCAGATATTTTATTGAAGTCAAATTCCAACCTCTGCCGTGGCAGGATTCAAGCCCAGGCCCCCAGAATGCTGCCCAAATCTCTAGACTAGCAGTCCAGCAATAATACCACGAGACCATTCGCCTTCCTGATCCTTGCTGTGGGTGGTCAGCCATGCTGAATGGTGTAGCAGGCTCAATGGGCTGAATGGCCTACTCCTGCCCCTGTATTCCTCACCAACCTGACCTTGGGGGCGCAGTTAGGGAAGTGCTGGAAAGCTGCTGGGAACAGGTCAAGTGCCCCTCAAGGGGTGGGAGTCCTCGATGTTTCTGACAGCACGGGAGGGTGAAATGACACGCAGTAAAAACTGGGTTAGCCGTCGGCCGGAGTACAGTCCCAGGCACCCCACAGTCCTTTCAGGAGGGTCTCAGAGGGTGCATGGAGGATTTCCTGGGATGCCGTGGGGTTGAGGGGCTTCATTTTTGTTTTCAATTCACTTGTAGGATGTGGGTGTTACTGGCTGGGCCCAGCGTTTATTGCCCCTGCCCCTAGTTGCCTCTTGAGAAGGCGGAGTGAAGTGCCTTCTTGAACCGCTGCAGTCCGTGTGCTGTGAGTTCACCCCCAGTGCCCCTTGGGGGACCGAATTGACTAGTCTGTGAGACAGCACTCCCAATTTTGTCAGCAGCCCTCAGACGTTAGTGAGGAGGACTTTGCAGGAGCAATAGGGCTGCATGACTCTCTAAATGGACCAGAGGAGGAGAATTTGTGTTTTGACCCAGTGAGCTGTTGCGACCTGGAACCCTGTGAGGGGAGAATGGGGTCTGATTCAGGGAATCCTTCGTGGAGCTGACGCCGTGGGGTGGGCGGGCGGGCAGAATGGACTCTGCCGAGTGGTGGTAGTAATTGGGGTGTGTCTGAGAGGTGCTGACTGTGGTGTTGTGTCGTTGCTGCCTCCAGATGAGATGTACGAGATCCTATCCAACCTGCCCGACAACATTGTATATACGTGCCTGCCTTGTATGGAGGGTAAGCCTGCAGAGTGGCAGGAGGTGGTTACCAGTGAGCTGCTGTCGGGCATCAAGCAGGTGGTGACAGGACTGGTGACCTCCAGGCTGACCGCACACCTGCTGAAGCAAAAGGAGGTAGGTCCGAGTGCAGCGCGGCTCTGACTGGCGCCAGGAGACTGAGTGATGTTGCTCACCATAGCCATTTTCCCCCAGTGAATCCATTCCTCTCCACTCACCGAAACCCTGATCGGTGTCTCTGTCACCCACCACGCTATCTTCAGATCTCCCAACCCCCTCTGGTGTCTGCTCATTGCTTCACCACCACCACGCCCCACGTCTCTGTAAACTCTTCGGGCCCCCTACACCCTCCCTATCTCCGTCACACGCCCCAGACCCTTACACCCCCTCCCTATCTCTGCAACCTCCTCCAGCCCCAACACCCCCTCCCTGAGTCTGTAACCTCCCCCAGCCCCCTACACCACCCCCATTTCTGTAACCTCATCCAGCCCCGACACCCCCTTGCTATCTCTGTAACCCCCTCCAGCCCTGACACCCCCTCCCTATCTCTGTAACCCCCTCCAGCCCTGACACCCCCTCCCTATCTCTGTAACCCCCTCCAGCCCTGACACCCCCTCCCTATCTCTGTGACCTCCTCCAGCCCCTACACCCCTCCCTATCTCTGTAACCCCCTTCTGCCCCGACACCCCCTCCCTATCTCTGTAACCTCCTCCAGCCCCGACACCCCCTCCCTATCTCTGTAACCCGCTTCAGCCCCGACACCCCCTTGCTATCTCTGTAACCCCCTCCAGCCCTGACACCCCCTCCCTATCTCTGTAACCTCCTCCAGCCCCGACACCCCCTCCCTATCTCTGTAACCCCCTTCAGCCCCGACACCCCCTCCCTATCTCTGTAACACCGTCCAGCCCCTACACCCACTCCCCATCTCTGTAACCCCCTCCAGCCCCTACACCCCCTCCCTATCTCTGTAACCTCCTCCAGCCCCGACACCCCCTCCCTATCTCTGTAACCCCCTTCAGCCCCGACACCCCCTCCCTATCTCTGTAACACCGTCCAGCCCCTACACCCACTCCCCATCTCTGTAACCCCCTCCAGCCCCTACACCCCCTCCCTATCTCTGTAACCTCCTCCAGCCCCGACACCCCCCCCTATCTCTGTAACCCCCTTCAGCCCCTACACCCACTCCCTATCTCTGTAACCCCCTCCAGCCCCTACACCCCCTCCCTATCTCTGTAACCCCCTCCAGACCCTACACCCCCTCCCTATCTCTGTAACACCGTCCAGCCCCTACACCCCCTCCCTATCTCTGTAACCTCCTCCAGCCCCGACACCCCCCCCCATCTCTGTAACCCCCTTCAGCCCCGACACCCCCTCCCTATCTCTGTAACCCCCTCCAGCCCCTACACCCCCTCCCTATCTCTGTAACACCGTCCAGCCCCTACACCCACTTCCTATCTCTGTAACCCCCTCCAGCCCCTACACCCCCTCCCTATCTCTGTAACCCCCTCCAGCCCCTACACCCCCTCCCTATCTCTGTAACCCCCTCCAGCCCCTACACCCCCCCCTATCTCTGTAACCCCCTCCAGCCCCTACACCCCCTCCCTATCTCTGTAACCTCCTCCAGCCCCTACACCCCCTCCCTATCTCTGTAACCTCCTCCAGCCCCTACACCCCCTCCCTATCTCTGTAACCCCCTCCAGCCCCTACACCCCCACCCTATCTCTGTAACCCCCTCCAGCCCCTACACCCCCTCGCTATCTCTGTAACCCCCTCCAGCCCCTACACCCCCTCCCTATCTCTGTAACCCCCTCCAGCCCCAACACCCCCTCCCTATCTCTGTAACCCCCTCCAGCCCCTACACCCCCCCCATCCCTGTAACCCCCTCCAGCCCCTACACCCCCTCCCTATCCCTGTAACCCCATCCAGCCCCTACACCCCCTCCCTATCCCTGTAACCCCCTCCAGCCCCTACACCCCCTCCCTATCCCTGTAACCCCTCTCCAGCCCCTACACCCCCTCCCTATCCCTGTAACCCCTCTCCAGCCCCTACACCCCCTCCCTATCCCTGTAACCCCTCTCCTGCCCCTACACCCCCTCCCTATCCCTGTAACCCCCTCCAGCCCCTACGCCCCCTCCCTATCTCTGTAACCCCCTCCGGCCCCTACACCCCCTCCCTATCTCTGTAACCCCCTCCGGCCCCTACACCCCCTCCCTATCTCTGTAACCCCTCCTGCCCCTACACCCCCACCCTATCCCTGTAACCCCTCTCCAGCCCCTACACCCCCTCCCTATTTCTGTAACCCCCTCCTGCCCCTAAACCCCCTCCCTATCTCTCTAACCCCCTCTAGCCCCTACACCCCCTCCCTATCCCTGTTACTCCTCTCCTGCCCCTACACCCCCTCCCTATCCCTGTAACTCCCTCCAGCCCCTACACTCCGTCCCTATCCCTGTACCCCCCTCCAGCCCCTACACCCCCTCCCTATCTCTGTAACCCCTCTCCAGCCCCTACACCCCCTCCCTATCCCTGTAACCCCCTCCTGCCCCTACACCCCCTCCCTATCCCTGTAACCCCTCTCCAGCCCCTACACCCCCTCCCTATCCCTGTAACCCCTCTCCAGCCCCTACACCCCCTCCCTATTCTCTCTAACCCCCTCCAGCCCCTACACCCCCTCCCTATCCCTGTAACCCCTCTCCAGCCCCTACACCCCCTCCCTATCCCTGTAACCCCTCTTCTGCCCCTACACCCCCTCCCTATCCCTGTAACCCCCTCCAGCCCCTACACCCCCTCCCTATCTCTGTAAGCCCCTCCAGCCCCTACACCCCCTCCCTATCTCTGTAACCCCCTCCAGCCCCTACACCCCCTCCCTATCTCTGTAACCCCCTCCAGTCCCTACACCCCCTCCCTATCTCTGTAACCCCCTCCAGCCCCTACACCCCTTCCCTATCCCTGTAACCCCTCTCCTGCCCTATAGCCGTCTGTGATCTTTGTACCTTCACAATCCCTGCCTTTCGGGCATTCCTGATGCCCATCACTCTGACCGAGCTGGTGTCAGCCTCTGGGATTTGGATCTTCCTGTTTGCACTAGATACCCCTTTCAGGGGGAACTGATAAGCTGCCTCCTTGAAAGGCTGTGGTGCAGTGTGCTTGAAAGTACTGTCTGAGTTGGTGGGGCTGATCCAAAGGGCTGGCATTGACTCCATGGCCGGAATGCCCACCCCCCATCTTCCACACACCCAGCACATCTGAACCCTTTGGGAAGGCTGCCCTTATCTGCTCCTGCAGGCATGTGACCCCAGAGCCATGGTAATGTGACTCACTCTTAGGTAGTCTCTGAAATCATTTCTGCCCATTGAATCCACACTGACCCTCCAAAGAACACCCCAGCCAGTCCAACCCCTGCATTTCCCATGGCTAAACCACCCAGCCTGTGCATCCCTGGACACTATTGGACAATTTAGCACGACCAATACACCCTAACCTACAACATCTTTGGAATGCGGGTGGAAACCGGAGCATCCGGAGGAAACCCATGCAGACACGGGGGAGAATGCAAACTCCGCACAGACAGTCGCCCGAGGGTGGAATCAAACCTGGGACCCTGGTTCTGTGAGGCTGCAGTGGTGCCAGCCATATCCTCTGAGCTGCCGCGCTGCCCCCCACCTCTGAGCCGCCGCGCTGCTCAGCTCAAGTGCGTATTCAGGACGTGCTTCCCTCCCCAGTGACGCCCCATCCTGTGAAATTATAAACTTGAGACCAGTTTCGTAAGTGCTCTTCTTTGCTGTAAAATGATTCCGAGGATGAGGGAGAGGCTATACAAACGCAGTTACTCCTTTTGTTTCCATTTTGGCCTCGTAGTGCGGAGATGACGTCTCAGATGTTTTTGACATGGGGGCCCCCTGTGACCTGGACGCTGTGAGGACCAAATTTGAAGATGGTGGTTATTCTTCTGTGGTGAGTCCAGGGTGATGGGGCTTTGGTGGATGGTGTGTGCTGGGGGCAGAGCAGGGTGCGCGGATGGGGAGAGGGTAGAGAGAGAGAGAGAGAAGGGGGCTGCAACCGTTTGCTGGCTGTGATCCTGAATTGGAGAGCCTGCTTTGTTCTGACGTCACTGTCCTGGCTCTGCCTGTGGCCAGCTCATGTTCCTGCTGTCTGACATAGCCTGCCCATCCGACCCTGCTGCTTCTGGGGCAGGAGAAAGCGTTGTACCCAGATGAGGATAACGCCACCGAAATCGAGGCCCACTATTCCGACCGTTGTCACAAAATATTATGAAACTACTGCAAACATTTTACGAATCCTGCCAACAGCTTTGAGAACAGCTTCTTTGCTGCTGTCATTAGACTTCATGTGGAGGCACTGTTGTCGGACTGGGGTTGGACAAGGTCAGAAATCACACGACACCAGGTTCGGTTTATTTGAAATCACAAGCTTTCGGAGCCTCAGTCCTGCTTCAGGTGTTAGTGAGAGAGGGAGTATCAGACACAGAATTGAGAAGCAAATCATCAAAGGGTCGCACCCATGATGAGGAAGTTTTAAACAAACCTAAGATGCTGTTAAATCTTTAATCATTTAGAAGGTTTTAATTGATTAATATGTCTATGTAAATCCCTGAATTTCTTTCAAGTCACTGCCCCGAGAGAACTGAAGGCTTTGTAAGCGTAAAGAAGACGTGACATTTTAGGTCAGTTAGGCGTGAGTCCTCGTTTAGAATCTGTTTGTGTTTTGGCCTGGAGTCAGACGGGATTTGATTCTAAAGTAGGAATTTATAAAATGCCGAATTGAATGACTATATATAAGTTGTGTGCTATTTGAACAAAGTAGAATGTATTGTGTGTGTGTCTGTGTGTGTGTGTCTGTGTGTGTGTGTCTGTGTGTGTGCGTGCGCACGTGCGCTGGGGAGAGAGAGAGTGTGAGGAGTGTATGTGGTGGAGGGAGTTTGCATGTGGGGGGAGTGTGTGGGGGGAACGTGTGTGGCGCAGAGGAGATTGCATGTGAGGGGATTGTGTGTGTAGGGGAGAGAGAGAGAGTGTGTGCATGTAGGGTTGGAGTTCATGTATGGGATTAGATACAGACTAAAGCTCCCTCTACGCTGTCCCCCCATCAAACACTCCCAGGGACAGGGACAGCACGGGGTTAGATACAGAGTAAAGCTCCCTCTACACTGTCCCCCCATCAAACACTCCCAGGGACAGGGACAGCATGGGGTTAGATACAGAGTAAAGCTCCCTGTACACTGTCCCCCATCAAACACTCCCAGGGACAGGGACAGCACGGGGTTAGATACAGAGTAAAGCTCCCTCTACACTGTCCCCCCATCAAACACTCCCAGGGACAGGGGCAGCACGGGGTTAGATACAGAGTAAAGCTCTCTCTACACTGTCCCCCATCAAACACTCCCAGTGACAGGGACAGCACGGGGTTAGATACAGAGTAGAGATCTCCCTGGTCAGCCTCTATTGCCTCACTTGTATTTTTGCCGCGTGCTGATACATCCAAGCTGTGAGATTGATCTCGTTCTCTCTGTGTGCAGTTGGAATTTTCTGACGATGTGGCGCGAATAATTCAGAGCAGCATCAATGAAGAGCTTGAATTCCCGGATACCAGGAAAGCTAACTTATCAGCGAAGGCCTATTTCATCAAGGTACATCGGTCGCCCTCTCCTTTTTACACCCTCCCTCCCCCCCCCCAAACCCCCACCTTTACACCCTCCCTCCCCCCCAAACCCCCACCTTTACACCCTCCCTCCCCCCCAAACCCCCACCTTTACACCCTCCCTCCCCCCCCCAAACCCCCACCTTTACACCCTCCCTCCCCCCTAAACCCCCACCTTTACACCCTCCCTCCCCCCCAAACCCCCACCTTTACACCCTCCCTCCCCCCCCAAACCCCCACCTTTACACCCTCCCTCCCCCCCAAACTCCCACCTTTACACCCTCCCTCCCCCCAAACCCCCACCTTTACACCCTCCCTCCCCCCCCAAACCCCCACCTTTACACCCTCCCTCCCCCCCAAACCCCCACCATTACACCCTCCCTCCCCCCCAAACCCCCACCATTACACCCTCCCTCGCCCCCCAAACCCCCACCTTTACACTCTCCCTCCCCCCCAAACCCCACCTTTACACCCTCCCTCCCCCCAAACCCCCACCTTTACACCCTCCCTCCCCCCCAAACCCCCACCTTTACACCCTCCCTCCCCCCAAACCCCCACCTTTACACCCTCCCTCCCCCCCAAACCCCCTCTTTACACCCTCCCTCCCCCCAAACCCCCACCTTTACACCCTCCCTCCCCCCCAAACCCCCTCTTTACACCCTCCCTCCCCCCCAAACCCCCACCTTTACACCCTCCCTCCCCCCCCAAACCCCCACTTTACAACCTCCCCCCCAAACCCCACCTTTACACCCTCCCTCCCCCCCAAACTCCCACCTTTCCACCCTCCCTCCCCCCCAAACCCCCACATTTACACCCTCCCTCCCCCCCAAACCCCCACCTTTACACCCTCCCTCCCCCCAAACCCCCACCTTTACACCCTCCCTCCCCCCCAAACCCCCTCTTTACACCCTCCCTCCCCCCCAAACCCCCACATTTACACCCTCCCTCCCCCCCAAACCCCCACCTTTACACCCTCCCTCCCCCCAAACCCCCACCTTTACACCCTCCCTCCCCCCCAAACCCCCTCTTTACACCCTCCCTCCCCCCCAAACCCCCACCTTTACGCCCTCCCTCCCCCCCAAACCCCCACATTTACACCCTCCCTCCCCCCCAAACCCCCACCTTTACACCCTCCCTCCCCCTCAAACCCCCACCTTTACACCCTCCCTCCCTCCCCCCCAAACCCCACCTTTACACCCTCCCTCCCCCCTAAACCCCCACCTTTACACCCTCCCTCCCCCCCCAAACCCCCACATTTACACCCTCCCTCCCCCCCAAACCCCCACCTTTACACCCTCCCTCCCCCTCAAACCCCCACCTTTACACTCTCCCTCCCCCCAAACCCCCACCTTTACACCCTCCCTCCCTCCCCCCCAAACCCCACCTTTACACCCTCCCTCCCCCCTAAACCCCCACCTTTACACCCTCCCTCCCCCCCAAACCCCCACCTTTACAACCTCCCTCCCCCCCAAACCCCCTCTTTACACCCTCCCTCCCCCCCAAACGCCCACCTTTACACCCTCCCTCCCCCCCAAACCCCCACCTTTACACCCTCCCTCCCCCCCAAACCCCCACCTTTACACCCTCCCTCCCCCCCCAAACCCCCACTTTACAACCTCCCCCCCAAACCCCACCTTTACACCCTCCCTCCCCCCCAAACCCCCACCTTTACACCCTCCCTCCCCCCCAAACCCCCACATTTACACCCTCCCTCCCCCCTAAACCCCCACCTTTACACCCTCCCTCCCCCCCAAACCCCCACCTTTACAACCTCCCTCCCCCCCAAACCCCCTCTTTACACCCTCCCTCCCCCCCAAACGCCCACCTTTACACCCTCCCTCCCCCCCAAACCCCCACCTTTACACCCTCCCTCCCCCCCAAACCCCCACCTTTACACCCTCCCTCCCCCCCCAAACCCCACCTTTACACCCTCCCTCCCCCCAAACCCCCACCTTTACACCCTCCCCCCCCCCAAACCCCCACCTTTACACCCTCCCTCCCCCCCCAAACCCCCACCTTTACACCCTCCCTCCCCCCCAAACCCCCACCTTTACACCCTCCCTCCCCCCCCAAACCCCCACCTTTACACCCTCCCTCCCCCCCCAAACCCCCACCTTTACACCCTCCCTCCCCCCCAAACCCCCACCATTACACCCTCCCTCCCCCCCAAACCCCCACCATTACACCCTCCCTCCCCCCCCAAACCCCACCTTTACACCCTCCCTCCCCCCCAAACGCCCACCTTTACACCCTCCCTCCCCCCCAAACCCCACCTTTCCACCCTCCCTCCCCCCCAAACCCCACCTTTACACCCTCCCTCCCCCCAAACCCCCACCTTTACACCCTCCCTCCCCCCAAACCCCACCTTTACACCCTCCCTCCCCCCAAACCCCCACCTTTACACCCTCCCTCCCCCCCAAACCCCCACCTTTACACCCTCCCTCCCCCCAAACCCCCACCTTTACACCCTCCCTCCCCCCCCAAACCCCCACCTTTACACCCTCCCTTCCCCCCAAACCCCCACCTTTACAACCTCCCTCCCCCCCAAACCCCCTCTTTACACCCTCCCTCCCCCCCAAACGCCCACCTTTACACCCTCCCTCCCCCCCAAACCCCCACCTTTACACCCTCCCTCCCCCCAAACCC
>NC_081394.1:875830-917513 GCF_030684315.1 Stegostoma tigrinum
TCTACGCTGTCCCCCCATCAAACACTCCCAGGGACAGGGACAGCACGGGGTTAGATACAGAGTAAAGCTCCCTCTACACTGTCCCCCCATCAAACACTCCCAGGGACAGGGACAGCATGGGGTTAGATACAGAGTAAAGCTCCCTGTACACTGTCCCCCATCAAACACTCCCAGGGACAGGGACAGCACGGGGTTAGATACAGAGTAAAGCTCCCTCTACACTGTCCCCCCATCAAACACTCCCAGGGACAGGGGCAGCACGGGGTTAGATACAGAGTAAAGCTCTCTCTACACTGTCCCCCATCAAACACTCCCAGTGACAGGGACAGCACGGGGTTAGATACAGAGTAGAGATCTCCCTGGTCAGCCTCTATTGCCTCACTTGTATTTTTGCCGCGTGCTGATACATCCAAGCTGTGAGATTGATCTCGTTCTCTCTGTGTGCAGTTGGAATTTTCTGACGATGTGGCGCGAATAATTCAGAGCAGCATCAATGAAGAGCTTGAATTCCCGGATACCAGGAAAGCTAACTTATCAGCGAAGGCCTATTTCATCAAGGTACATCGGTCGCCCTCTCCTTTTTACACCCTCCCTCCCCCCCCCCAAACCCCCACCTTTACACCCTCCCTCCCCCCCAAACCCCCACCTTACACCCTCCCTCCCCCCCCAAACCCCCACCTTACACCCCCCCCCCCCCCCCAAACCCCCACCTTACACCCACCCCCCCCCTAAACCCCCACCTTACACCCCCCCCCCCCCCCAAACCCCCACCTTACACCCCCCCCCCCCCCCAAACCCCCACCTTACACCCCCCTCCCCCCCAAACCCCACCCTACACCCCCCCCCCCCCAAACCCCCCACCTTACACCCTCCCACCCCCCCCAAACCCCCACCTTACACCCCCCCCCCCCCCCAAACCCCCCACCATACACCCCCCTCCCCCCCAAACCCCCACCATACACCCCCCCCCCCCCAAACCCCCACCTTACACCCCCCCCCCCCCAAACCCCACCTTACACCCTCCCTCCCCCCAAACCCCCACCTTACACCCCCCCCCCCCCCCAAACCCCCACCTTACACCCCCCCCCCCCCAAACCCCCACCTTACACCCCCCACCCCCCCAAACCCCCTCTTACACCCTCCCTCCCCCCAAACCCCCACCTTACACCCCCCTCCCCCCCAAACCCCCTCTTACACCCCCCCCCCCCCCCAAACCCCCACCTTACACCCCCCCCCCCCCCCAAACCCCACTTACAACCCCCCCCCCAAACCCCACCTTACACCCTCCCTCCCCCCCAAACTCCCACCTTCCACCCCCCCTCCCCCCCAAACCCCCACATTACACCCCCCCTCCCCCCCAAACCCCCCACCTTACACCCTCCCCTCCCCCCAAACCCCCACCTTACACCCTCCCTCCCCCCCAAACCCCCTCTTACACCCCCCTCCCCCCCAAACCCCCACATTACACCCTCCCTCCCCCCCAAACCCCCACCTTACACCCTCCCTCCCCCCAAACCCCCACCTTACACCCCCCTCCCCCCCAAACCCCCTCTTACACCCTCCCTCCCCCCCAAACCCCCACCTTACCCCTCCCTCCCCCCCAAACCCCCACATTACACCCTCCCTCCCCCCCAAACCCCCACCTTACACCCTCCCCTCCCCCTCAAACCCCCACCTTACACCCTCCCTCCCTCCCCCCCAAACCCCACCTTTACACCCTCCCTCCCCCCTAAACCTCCCTCCCCCCTAAACCCCCACCTTTACACTCCCTCCCTCCCCCCCCCCAAACCCCACCTTTACACCCTCCCTCCCCCTCCCAAACCCCCACCTTTACACTCTCCCTCCCCCCAAACCCCCACCTTTACACCCTCCCTCCCTCCCCCCCCAAACCCCACCTTTACACCCTCCCTCCCCCCCTAAACCCCCACCTTACACCCTCCCTCCCCCCCAAACCCCCACCTTTACACCCTCCCTCCCCCCCAAACCCCCTCTTACACCCTCCCTCCCCCCCAAACCCCACCTTTACACCCTCCCTCCCCCCCAAACCCCCACCTTTACACCCTCCCTCCCCCCCAAACCCCCACCTTTACACCCTCCCTCCCCCCCCAAACCCCCACCTTTACAACCTCCCTCCCCCCCAAACCCCACCTTTACACCCTCCCTCCCCCCCCAAACCCCCACCTTTACACCCTCCCTCCCCCCCAAACCCCCACATTTACACCCTCCCTCCCCCCAAAACCCCCACCTTTACACCCCTCCCTCCCCCCCAAACCCCCACCTTTACAACCTCCCTCCCCCCCAAACCCCCCTTTACACCCTCCCTCCCCCCCCAAACCCCACCTTTACACCCCTCCCTCCCCCCCAAACCCCCACCTTTACACCCTCCCTCCCCCCCAAACCCCCACCTTTACACCCTCCCTCCCCCCCCAAACCCCACCTTTACACCCTCCCTCCCCCCAAACCCCCACCTTTACACCCTCCCCCCCCCCAAACCCCCACCTTTACACCCTCCCTCCCCCCCCAAACCCCCACCTTTACACCCTCCCTCCCCCCCAAACCCCCACCTTACACCCTCCCTCCCCCCCCAAACCCCCCACCTTTACACCCTCCCTCCCCCCCCAAACCCCCCACCTTTACACCCTCCCACCCCCCCAAACCCCCACCATTACACCCTCCCTCCCCCCCAAACCCCCACCATTACACCCTCCCTCCCCCCCCAAACCCCACCTTACACCCTCCCTCCCCCCCAAACCCCACCTTACACCCACCCTCCCCCCCAAACCCCACCTTCCACCCTCCCTCCCCCCCCAAACCCCACCTTACACCCCTCCCTCCCCCCAAACCCCCACCTTTACACCCTCCCTCCCCCCCAAACCCCACCTTACACCCTCCCTCCCCCCAAACCCCCACCTTTACACCCTCCCTCCCCCCCCAAACCCCCACCTTTACACCCTCCCTCCCCCCAAACCCCCACCTTTACACCCCCTCCCCTCCCCCCCCCAAACCCCCACCTTTACACCCTCCCTTCCCCCCAAACCCCCACCTTACACCTCCCTCCCCCCCAAACCCCCTCTTTACACCCTCCCTCCCCCCCAAACGCCCACCTTTACACCCTCCCTCCCCCCCAAACCCCCACCTTTACACCCTCCCTCCCCCCAAACCCCCACCTTTACACCCTCCCTCCCCCCCAAACCCCACATTTACACCCTCCCTCCCCCCAAACCCCCACCTTTACACCCTCCCTCCCCCTCAAACCCCACCTTTACACCCTCCCTCCCTCCCCCCCAAACCCCACCTTTACACCCTCCCTCCCCCCTAAACCCCCACCTTTACACCCTCCCTCTCCCCCCCACAACCCCCACCTTTACACCCTCCCTCCCCCTCAAACCCCCACCTTTACACTCTCCCTCCCCCCAAACCCCCACCTTTACACCCTCCCTCCCCTCAAACCCCCACCTTTACACTCTCCCTCCCCCCAAACCCCCACCTTTACACCCTCCCTCCCCCCCAAACCCCCACCTTTACACCCTCCCTCCCCCCCAAACCCCACCTTTACACCCTCCCTCCCCCCTAAACCCCCACCTTTACACCCTCCCTCCCCCCCAAACCCCCACCTTTACACCCTCCCTCCCCCCCAAACCCCCACCTTTACACCCTCCCTCCCCCCCTAACCCCACCTTTACACCCTCCCTCCCCACAAACCCCCACCTTTACACCCTCCCTCCCCCAAACCCCCACCTTTACACCCTCCCTCCCCCCCCAAATCCCCACCTTTGCCCTCTCACTCTCTCCTTCTCAAACACTCATCTTTACAGTCTCTCCCTGCTCTCCTACCACCTGTTTCCCACTTTCCCCTCCCCCATTTCTCACTCACTGCTCCCCTTCCCCCCCATTCCCTGACTCCCTTTTCCCACTCTTTCTCCCCCTCCCCTCATTTTCCATTCACTATCCCCCTCCCCTCATATCGCACTCACTTCCCCTCCGCACCACCATTCCCATTGTATCCCCCACCCTGTGGCCCCATTCCCACACTCCACCTTGGTATCCAATCACACCTTCAACCCGTTACCTCCTGCTGCGCTCTCTCTTTCAAGTTTTCCATTTTTCTCTCGCGCCCCTCCCTGCCTGCTTCCCCTACACTCCTCAGTCCTTCCCCTCTCTCCCTTTTTTCCTGATTTCTTCCACCCCCACGCTCTGTGTGCTCTGTCCTCACCCCCAAACCCAATCACGACCTTACTTCCCTGCTCTCCCGCATCCGCATTGACCTGCTGCGAGTTCCCACTTACTTGGTGACCCCTGTTTTTAAATGGTGAGCCCAAATTGTTGTATCTCCCACAAGAGGCGACATCGTGCCACATTCAGACGTCCTCTTCTTGCCTCTGTGCCATCCTCTCGGGTTTGCTGATTAGATCAAGTGATCTGAACTGGTCTGTCATTTCCTCCCTGACACAGCAAATGGATCGAATCTTCCCCTGGTTCAAGGTTGAAGACTCCAAATATTGGCAGGAATCCTCGGGCTTACCCAAGTGAGTAAACAGCACCCCAACAACACCCTCCCTCTCCCACCAACCCCGCTCCCTCCGCCCATACCTCGCCATGTTCACCAATGGTGTGCATTATCTGTTCATGTGACACAGTATCTGGCCCAACGTGGAAATAATTCACAATCAGCATCGAGGTGTCACGTCATGGCGAGGCTCCTGAGAGGATCCACATCATCTAATAGGCCAATGAGGGAGCGGGCACTGTGGGAGGGTCAGCGCTGAGGGAGCGCCGCACTGTCGGAGGGTCAGCGCTGAGGGAGCGCCACACTGTCGGAGGGTGGGCGCTGTCAGAGGGTCAGCGCTGAGGGGGCCGGCGCTGTCGGAGGGTGGGCGCTGTCGGAGGGTCGGCGCTGAGGGGGTGGGCGCTGTCGGAGGGTCGGCGCTGAGGGAGCGGGCGCTGTCGGAGGGTCAGTGCTGAGGGAGTGGGCACTGTCAGAGGGTCAGTGCTGAGGGAGTGGGCACTGTTGGAGGGTCAGTGCTGAGGGAGTAGGCACTGTCGGAGGGTCAGTGCTGAGGGAGCGGGCGCTGTCGGACGGTCAGTGCTGAGGGAGTAGGCACTGTCGGAGGGTCAGTGCTGAGGGAGTAGGCACTGTCGGAGGGTCAGTGCTGAGGGAGCGGGCGCTGTCGGAGGGTCGGCGCTGAGGGAGCGGGCACTGTCGGACGGTCGGCACTGAGGGAGCGGGCACTGTCGGACGGTCGGCGCTGAGGGAGCGGGCACTGTCGGACGGTTGGCACTGAGGGAGCGGGCACTGTCGGACGGTCGGCGCTGAGGGAGCGGGCACTGTCGGACGGTTGGCACTGAGGGAGCGGGCACTGTCGGACGGTCGGCGCTGAGGGAGCGGGCACTGTCGGACGGTCGGCACTGAGGGAGCGGGCACTGTCGGAGGGTCAGTGCTGTGATTCCCCTCAGAGATTTTGGGGCCAATACCCATCCCCCATCACATGTGAAAAGAAGGAAGCGCCTTGTGCTGGATCGTGGAGTAGTTGTGGAAGTGGAGCGGAGCTGAAAGACATGTTCTGAAGAAAGGTTACTGCACCCAAAATGTTAACTCTGCTCTTTCCCCGCAGGTGCTGCCGGACCTGCTGAGTTTTCCCAAAGGTTTCTGTTTTTATTTTATGATTTTCAGCATTGGCTAATTTTTTTAAAATTGGAGTTGAAGGAGAATGTGCCAGTTTATGTTTCAGCTTTTGATGTGTGTGCACAGGTATACTGACCATGATACTTTCTTGTTTTGTTACATTCTCTCTCTCGCTCCCTTTCTCTGTCCATCCCCGTGTGTGTGTGTCTGTGTGTGTGCACTCTCTCCCTCTTCCCCCCCCCACACACTCTGTCTGTTTCTTGCTTCCTATATCTGTTTCTCTCTTTCCCTTTCTCTATCACTCCTCTGTTTTCTGCCTCTCTCTCCGCCCCCACGTTTTCTGTCTCTTCCCCACCCACTTTCTGTCTTTCTGTCCCCCACTTTCTGTCACTCCCTCCGGCTTTCTCTGTCTGCCTCCCCCCTCCGCCCCGCTCCGCTCTCTCTGTCTCCCCACCCTGCTGTCTGTCTCTTTCCCCCCCCACCAACTCTCCCTATGGCTGCCCCCCCACTCCCTGTTGCTCTCTTTCCCCCCCCCCCCCGCTGTCCCTGTCACTTCCCCCCCCTACTCTCTCTGACCCCCCCACCCCACTCTCCCTGTAACTCCCCCCTCTCCCCCCACCCCGACTCTCCCTACCTCCTTCCCTCCTACAGTGGCCTACACCCAAACGCTGTTGTTCCTCCGTCCCTCGACCACATCTACGCTCAGTGGCGGGAACAGAGTGATGCCCCTCACCCACCTGGTGCCCAGCAGAAGACCGGGCAGGACCAGGTGCTGAGTAAGGAGGGTGGCAGGACAGAGCAGCAGCCTGCAGGTGAGTGTGCACAAGAGTGGCAGCATCATTTGTGTGTGTGTGTCTGTGTGTGTGTGATTGTCGTTTGGGGGTGTAGTGTGGTGAAGTTCCAGAGGTGTGGACTGGGCTTGGAGTGACCGGGGGCTGCCAACTGTAGTGTTCCTCACAGGAGGCAGCTTGTGCTGACCCTGCACCATATGCTGAAGGCGAGTTGTGGGGTGCGGGGGGTGTTTACTGTGCTGTGGGATCTTGCTGTGCTGCCCCATTCTGGATTCAGATCCCGGCCAAGGGGCACCACTCTGAGGTTGGTTCGATGGGAATGATAAACAAGAGCTTGTTTGACATTGCAGGTGGGGAAGATGCTGGAGTTAATTGTCACGGACGTAATAACTGACCATTTGGAAAGCAGTGACAGAATTGGCCCCAGTCCGCGTAGATTAATGAAAGGGGCATCATGCCTGACAAATCTGCTGGAATTTTTTTCAAGCTGATGACCAGCAGAGTGGACAAGGGTGAATCAGTAGATGTGTATCTGGACTTTCAAAATACTTTTGACAAGGTTCCACGTAAGAGATTAGTAAGGAAAATTATAACTCGTGGTATGGGAGGTAATGTATTAATGTGGATAGAGAGCTGGTTGGCAGACAGGAAGCAGAGAGTTGGAATTTTTCCAGAGTGGAGTACCACAGGGTTCAGTGCTGGGACCCCCACTATTCACAATACACAATGGTTCAGAGGAAGGAGCTGAATGCCTCCGTATCTGCAGATGGCACTGAGCTGGGTGGCAGTGTGTGCTGTGAGGAGGATGCTAACAGGCTGCAGGGTGACTTGGACTGAGTGGGCACACAGTTGGCAAATGCAGCATAATGTAGATAA
This sequence comes from Stegostoma tigrinum, assembly GCF_030684315.1. Classification (NCBI taxonomy): domain Eukaryota; kingdom Metazoa; phylum Chordata; class Chondrichthyes; order Orectolobiformes; family Stegostomatidae; genus Stegostoma; species Stegostoma tigrinum. The sequence continues at coordinate 883,121 of NC_081394.1, forward strand.
ATGTGAGGCTTTCCTGTTTTTGTGTCCAAAGTGGAAGGCAGGTTATTACCTGAATGGTGGCAGTTTAGGTAAAGGTGAGGTGTAACAAGACCAGGGTATCACAGTGGATCTGTTGCTGAAGGTTGGCATGCAGGCACAGCAGGCAGTGAGGAAGGCCCTTGGCATTCCGGCCTTCATAGTGAGAGGGTTTGAGTATCGGAGTGAGGATGTCTTACTGCAGTTATACAGGGCGTTGGTGAGGCCACACCTTGAGCAATGGGTACGGTTTTGGTCTCCTGGTCTGAGGAAGGACATTCTTGTTGTTGAGGGAGCCCAGCAAAGGCTCACCAGACTGATTCCCGGGATAGCAGGACTGACAGGATCGACTGGGCCTGTACTCGCTGGAATTTAGAAGAATGAGGGGAAGATCACATAGAGACACACAGAATCCTGATGGGACTGCACAGGGTGGATCAGGAAGGATGTTCCAGATGTTGGGGAAGCCTGGAACTGGGGCTCACAATCTGAGAATAAGGGGGAGGCTGTTCAGGACGGAGATGGGGAAGAATTTCTTCACTCAGAGAGTCGTGAGCCTCTGGGATTCTCTCCCACTGTCAGGGTCAGTTCATTAGGTACGTTCAAGGGGGAGGTGGGCATGGACCTTCTGGCTAAAGGGATCAGTGGGTGTGGAGGAGAGGGTGTGAATGGGATACTGAGATTGCATGATCAGCCACGATCACATTGAGTGGTGGAGCAGGCTGGAAGGGCCGAATGGCCTGCTGCTGTACCTGTTTTCTCTGTTTCTAAGTCTTTGCAGTTCATACCCAGTTAGGGGTAGACACAGGAAAGCAGCTCTGAGGAATGTTATGGGATCAACCATGATTGGGTTTGGGGGAGGGGCGGGGGATCGCAATCTCCGGATAACGGTGCGAGGAGGTCTTCCCTTGGAGTCTGGGAATTATTCGGAATTCTCTCCCCTCGAGAGACGGGCAGGGGTTGTCAGGTTGATTCCAGGCTGCAGGATTGGTTGATTCTTTTGGGGTTGTGGGGGCTGACTGGGCTGTGAGCTAACGGGGATACGGCTGTGTTCTGTTACAGGAGGAGATGGAGCAAAGGGCCAGACCAGTAACTCAGGCAGTGGCATCGAAATGGACACTGAAGATGGCCGGCAGTGTGCTCTGTGCCTGAAGAATGGAGACGATAAACTCAATGTACGTCACTGGCTCACTCACGCCTTACGCAGGGGACAGCCCGTTCGGCTCCTCTCTGAAACCTAGAAACAATATTCAGAGGGATCGTGTCCGATGGTCCCCTGTTCCCACTGCCCTTCAACATGAGAAATAGGAGCAGGCCATTCAGCCCATCAGTGCAGTCATGGATGATCACCCAACTTAGTTCCCTGTTCCTGCTTTCCCTTTGTACCCTTTGACATGGAAAGTAGAAGCAGGATTAGGCCATTCAGCCCCATTCAGTATGAATGACTAATCATCAACTCAGTTCCTGCTTTTGCATTCCCGCCCCCCCCCCCCACCACACCCTTTAACAAGGAAATGTAGGAGAAATGAGCAGGAGTGGCCATTCAGCCCATCAGTATGGTAATTGCTGACCACCCAGCCCACTGCCCTGTGTGTGTTTCCCCCCTTGTGCCCTGACAGTGTCTAGCTCCTCCCTGAAAGGCGGGTTCCTTGTAGCAGGGGGATCCCGCGCACAGTTGACAGCCCGATTCCCAGTCTCCCTGACCCCGCGGCCCGGCAGATTGCTCCTTCTCCCAGGTTCCATGTGAGCCTGCTGCCACTGCTTCTTTAGGTGGGTCGAGGGGGGTAGGCACATCACTGGATGAGCGATCCACAGGCCTGTGCAGACACTGGTTCAGCTCCCTCCATGACCTCACGTGGAGTTGAGATTTGGTGAATAAACCAGGAATTCTGAGGTGATCAGGGAACTATTGACAATTGTTTCTTTGAAAAAACACCTTTGAGGCCACCATGACCTGGTCTGTTCTCCACGTGACTCTACACCCATAGCAATGCGATGGCCAAAAAAGGATCCACATCTCATGAACTAATTGCAAACAGTCTGGAAGGAACTGCAATGCAAATGGCGTTTACATTGATCATTCAATCCTCTACATTCTAGAAGCAAGCCATTTGGCCCACTGAGTCCACACTGACTTTCTGAAGAGCACCCACCCAGACCCACAACGCTACCCTGTGCCCAGAACTTCGCAATCCCCATTTTTAATCCACCCAGCCTGACATCCCTGGGCATGATGGGACAATTTAGCATGGCCAACCCACCCTAACCCTCACATCCCTGGGCACTATGGGTAATTTAGCATGGCCAATCCACCCTAACCTGCACATCCCTGGGCACTATGGGTAATTTAGCATGGCCAATCCACCCGAACCTGCACATCCCTGGGCACTATGGGTAATTTAGCACGGCCAACCCACCCTAACCTGCACATCCCTGGGCACTGTGGGTAATTTAGCACGGCCAATCCACCCTAACCTGCACACCCCTGGGCACTATGGGTAATTTAGCATGGCCAACCCACCCTAACCCTCACATCCCTGGGCACTATGGGTAATTTAGCATGGCCAATCCACCCTAACCTGCACATCCCTGGGCACTATGGGTAATTTAGCACCGCCAATCCACCCTAACCCGCACATCCCTGGGCACTACGGGTAACTTAGCATGGCCAATCCACCCTAACCCACACATCTTTGAACTGTTGGAGGAAGCTGGAGCACCAGGAGGAAACCCCCCGCAGACATGGAGAGAATATCCAAACTCCACACACAGTTGCCAGAGGGTGGGATCGAACCCAGGCCCCGGGTGCTGTGAGGCAGCAGTGCTAACCCCTGAGCTGAATGGCCTCCTGCTGTTCCTGTGTACCAGTTAACTGGATCAGGCTTGGGATCTTGTGTGAGAAGAAGTGGGTAAATTGGGAATAACCTACAGCTGGTTGCTGTTTGGTACTGACCGGCTCCTGGTGTCTGTTTCCTGCAGGATGCTGGGCGCCTCTTGTACATTGGCCAGAACGAGTGGACACACGTCAACTGTGCCTTGTGGTCAGCCGAGGTCTTTGAGGAGGGCGATGGGTCTCTGAAGAACGTGCACATGGCAGTGGGCCGAGGGAAACTAATGGTCAGTCTCATAGTGATGGGTTCTGCCTGTTCTCCTGGGAGACCCTCAGTGAATGAGGGCTTTTATATCTGTCACATCTGGCTGCATCCTGCCACCTCCAACTCTCAATACTCTCCCTCTCTATTCCTGCCCCCCACCTCCCTCATGTACAAGAGGGATTGCAAATTTGACTCGATGCACAGTGGCAGCAGTGCGGCACTCCCTCAGCACTGACCCTCCGAGGCGTGCCCTCGGCGCTGGCCCTGTGACAGCATGGTGCTCTCGGCCCTGGCCCTGCGACGGCGCAGCGCGCCCTCAGCGCTGGCCCTGCGACGGCATGGTGCAAGCCCTTGGCGCAGGCCCTGCGACGGCGCGGCGCTCCCTTGGCGCAGGCCCTGCGACGGCGCGGCGCTCCCTTGGCGCAGGCCCTGCGACGGCGCGGCGCTCCCTTGGCACAGGCCCTGCGACGGCACGGCGCTCCCTTGGCACAGGCCCTGCGTCAGTGCAGTAGCGAGAGGGGAGCACGTGTTCCACTGAAGCAGCAAGAGGGTGCGTGGATAGCATTCTGGTGCAGGCTCCTTTCTCTGAGTGCTTGGCCCTCACCGTCTGCTTGATCTCTCCCGTGTACATAGCGGTGTGAGTACTGCCAGAAGCCTGGGGCGACAGTCGGCTGTTGCTTGTCTTCCTGTCAGAGCAACTACCACTTCATGTGTGCACGTGCCTGCAATTGTGTCTTCGAGGAGGACAAGAAAGTGTATTGTCAGCGGCACAAGGACTTAGTGGAAGGCAAGGTTCGTACACAGTGCCAGCACAGCCGCACTTATCTCTTACTGGGGCGTCGGTGAGTTCATTCTGTTTGCAGACCGCCCTGTGGAGGGCTCACAGACACCGACCCAACACGCTGTCACCGTGTGGGGGTTACAGACACCGACCCCCGTCCCGTCACCGTGTGGGGGTTACAGACGCAGCCCCCGCCCCGTCACCGTGTGGGGGTTACAGACACCGACCCCCGTCCCGTCACCGTGTGGGGGTTACAGACACCGACCCCCGCCCCGTCACCGTGTGGGGGTCACAGACGCAGGCCCCCGCCCCGTCACCGTGTGGGGGTCACAGACGCAGGCCCCCGCCCCGTCACCGTGTGGGGGTCACAGACGCAGGCCCCCGCCCCGTCACCGTGTGGGGGTCACAGACGCAGGCCCCCGCCCCGTCACCGTGTGGGGGTCACAGACGCAGGCCCCCGCCCCGTCACCGTGTGGGGGTCACAGACGCAGGCCCCCGCCCCGTCACCGTGTGGGGGTCACAGACGCAGGCCCCCGCCCCGTCACCGTGTGGGGGTCACAGACACTGACCCCCGCCCCGTCACCGTGTGGGGGTCACAGACGCAGGCCCCCGCCCCGTCACCGTGTGGGGGTCACAGACGCAGGCCCCCGCCCCGTCACCGTGTGGGGGTCACAGACGCAGGCCCCCGCCCCGTCACCGTGTGGGGGTCACAGACGCAGGCCCCCGCCCCGTCACCGTGTGGGGGTTACAGATGCAGGCCCCCACCCCGTCACCGTGTGGGTGTACCGTTCTCTGAAGGAGCACTCGTGTTCTCTGCCTGGGTTTATGTTTATTGCCAAGAGATTGTTGGACAGTTTTGGTTTGATAATTGCTGTGAATTTCCCATGCATCTGTTTCCATGGGAACTGCTGCCTTCTCCACAGACTGTTCTCGAAGATGGCTTCGAGGTAATGCGAAGAACATTTGTCGATTTCGAAGGCATCACCTTGCGTCGGAAGTTTCTCACAGGACTGGAACCTGAAAACGTCAACATGATGATTGGTGAGTTTGCACAGAGATGGACTGCCCACTGTTTCTGGCTAAAGCCTGTGAGGCCACCTTTCTCTCTCGCGCTCTCTCTCTCGCGCTCTCTCTCTCGCGCTCTCTCTCTCGCGCTCTCTCTCTCTCGCTCTCTCTCTCTCGCGCTCTCTCTCTCTCGCGCGCGCTCTCTCGCGCTCGCTCTCTCGCGCGCGCTCTGTCGCGCTCTCTGTCACTGTCTTTTTTTCTCTCGCCCTATCTCTTGCTCTCTGTCACTGTATCTTCCTCTCTCTCTTTGTCTCTCTTCCTCTCTCTTCCTCTCTCTCCCTCTCTACTTCTCTTGCTCTCTCTCTCGATCGCTCTCTCTCGATCGCTCTCTCTCTCTCTGTCAGTGTCTTGCTCTCTCTCTCTCTGCTGTCAGTTGCTGCCTTCTGCAGCCAAAGTGGCACGTGTTCAAATGTTCCTGCATTTTATATTCCACATGCAGTTTTTATTGGTTTTTTTCTGAGCAGACAGAGCTTTGATGATGGAAACCTTCCTCTACACTTTTCAACTGAAAGTAAACTCTTAAGTAAAGCTTCCTCTATACTGTTCTCCACACCTCCCCGCACAGAGTTAGATACAGTGTAAAGCTCACTCTACACTGTTTCCCGCCCCCCCCCCCCAATCAAACACTCCCAGGACAGGGACAGCACGGGGTTAGATACAGAGTAAAGCTCCATCTACACTGCCCCCCCATCAAACACTCCCAGGGACAGGGACAGCACGGGGTTAGACACAGAGTAAAGCTCCATCTACACTGCCCCCCCATCAAACACTCCCAGGGACAGGGACAGCACGGGGTTAGATACAGAGTAAAGCTCCCACTACACTGTCCCCTTCAAACACTCCCAGGGACAGGGATGGTATGATGCTCCCTCTAGTGTTGAACCTGGATATTACTGTATAAAGGGAGGCATCTTCTGAAGCTTCTGACCTGAGCAGCATCAGGGCTCTCACAAGCACACCCCCTTTCTCAGAAATACAACAACTAACGTTGCAGAGTAAGGCAGCACTCATGTACATTCACCTTAATTTATTTGTAATCAGGTCAGCTTCCCTTGCTATTTGTTCCTGTCCTGTCAAGAGTTGCGAATCGTTCTGACGTTTGACATTCCTGTGTGGGTCCTGATGTGTTCAAGGGACATGCTAGCTTTGTGTAGTGTTGCTCTACCTGTATTCCATAGGCCTCTGCTGTTTCCTTCGTGGCAGACTGCGTCATTTAAATTACGTGAATATTATCTGGAATCGGAAGCTGGGCCCAGAGGACAGCAGTCATGAAAAGCCCATTGGCGTCACTCACAGGACAGAAATCTGCCATCATTCCCCAACATGGGACTCCAGGCTTGCAGCCTCTTAACGACCCTCTGACTGGCTGCTCAACTCACTCTGAGGTCAGGGGGCAGGCAGTAAAGGATGGCCTTATTGTGACTGTTTCCGACCTGAAGGGTCCTTCCCGGCTGTGCAGGTTAATAGCTGATGATCCCTCCCTCCTCATCAGCCTTAGAATCAAACAGAGACAGTCCCTCCTCGCAGAGACCCCCCCCAGTTTGAGCTCTCTTCCTTGGAGCCACCTCCAACTTGCACACAGACTGTTCCTCACCCTCTCTTGTGCTACGGCCTGGTTGTGATACCCAGTCTGTTGTTTCAGGTCAGCCTCACATGTTCACTCTCTCTCTCTGTCTTCCTTTCCCTGTTCAGGATCCATGACCATCGATAGCTTAGGAATTCTCACAGAGTTGTCAGAATGTGAGGGACATATCTATCCTGTGGGTTATCAGTAAGTATGCGGTTTCTTATGGATATATTGAGCTTCACACAGCAACCTGTTCCCGAACCTTTAGGATGCAGTTCCTGAAGGTGCTGACTCTCACTGGGATACAGTTCCTGATGGTGCTGACCCTCACTGGGATACAGTTCCTGATGGTGCTGACCCTCACTGGGATACAGTTCCTTAAGGTGCTGACTGTCACTGGGATACAGTTCCTGAAGGTGCTGACTGTCACTGGGATACAGTTCCTGAAGGTGCTGAATCTCACTGGGATACAATTCCTGAAGGTGCTGACTCTCACTGGGATACAGTTCCTGATGGTGCTGACCCTCACTGGGATACAGTTCCTGAAGGTGCTGACTGTCACTGGGATACAGCTCCTGAAGGTGCTGACTGTCACTGGGATACAGTTCCTGAAGGTGCTGAATCTCACTGGGATACAATTCCTGAAGGTGCTGACTCTCACTGGGATACAGTTCCTGATGGTGCTGACTCTCACTGGGATACAGTTCCTGATGGTGCTGACCCTCACTGGGATACAGTTCCTGAAGGTGCTGACCCTCACTGGGATACAGTTCCTGAAGGTGCTGACTCTCACTGGGATACAGTTCCTGAAGGTGCTGACTGTCACTGGGATACAGTTCCTGAAGGTGCTGACTGTCATTGGGATACAGTTCCTGAAGGTGCTGACTGTCATTGGGATACAGTTCCTGAAGGTGCTGACTCTCACTGGGATACAGCTCCTGAAGGTGCTGACTCTCACTGGGATACTGTTCCTGAAGGTGCTGACCCTCACTGGGATACAGTCCCTGAAGGTGCTGCCCCTCACTGGGATACAGTTCCTGAAGGTGCTGACTGTCACTGGGATACAGTTCCTGAAGGTGCTGACAGTCACTGGGATACAGCTCCTGAAGGTGCTGACTCTCACTGGGATACTGTTCCTGAAGGTGCTGACTCTCACTGGGATACAGTCCCTGAAGGTGCTGGCCCTCACTGGGATACAGTCCCTGAAGGTGCTGGCCCTCACTGGGATACAGTCCCTGAAGGTGCTGCCCCTCACTGGGATACAGCTCCTGAAGGTGCTGACTGTCACTGGGATACAGTTCCTGAAGGTGCCGACTCTCACTGGGATACAGTTCCTGAAGGTGCTGACTCTCACTGGGATACAGTTTCTGAAGGTGCTGACTCTCACTGGGATACAGTTCCTGAAGGTGCCGACTCTCACTGGGATACAGTTCCTGAAGGTGCTGACTCTCACTGGGATACAGTTTCTGAAGGTGCTGACTCTCACTGAGATACCGTTCCTGATGGTGCTGACTCTCACTGGGATACAGTTCCTGAAGGTGCTGCCCCTCACTGGGATTCAGCTCCTGAAGGTGCTGACTGTCACTGGGAAATTGGTGGCTGTTTCTCAGTTGCTTGGTGCCCTCTCTCCCTCAAGCCCTCTTGGAAAACCTACCTCACTGTCCAAATGCTATCTGAATGTGAAAGTTCCGTTCTGTGAAATGGGCTCTATAAATGGTTCTTGGTCTTGTTGTACTGCTCAGGTGTTCCCGGGTGTACTGGAGCACGGTTGATGCAAGGCGGAAGTGTGTCTATCGATGTAAGATCATGGAATACCACCCACCTGCCTCAGAGACAGATCTCAACAGCCTGGATGATGGGGCAAATCACACTATTGTTCACAGCCCTAGCACGACAGGTACAAGGGGTCTGCGACGTCCAGAGCCCAGGCTCCGGGCACATCCCTCTCCACCAGCTGGCTCTTGCTGGGGCTCAACTTTACAAATACAGCCACGATGAACCTCCTTCTCATTGTGTTTCAATGTTTCTCCCAGTGTGTCACTCCCTTTTGGCTTTCTTTAACTCTGTACCCCGTGCCCGAACCCCTCGATCAGATTCCAGTCTGTAACTCCCTCCCTGGGGGGTATCTGTTATTCTGTATATAGACACCCCCGAACCCCCTCGATCAGATTCCAGTCTGTAACTCCCTCCCCGGGGGGTATCTGTTATTCTGTATATAAACACCCCCGAACCCCCTCGATCAGATCCCAGTCTGTAACTCCCTCCCCGGGGGGTATCTGTTATTCTGTATATAAACACCCCCGAACCCCCTCGATCAGATCCCAGTCTGTAACTCCCTCCCGGGGGGGTATCTGTTATTCTGTATATAAACCCCCCCGAACCCCCTCGATCAGATTCCAGTCTGTATCTCCCTCCCGGGGGGGGTATCTGTTATTCTGTATATAAACCCCCCCGAACCCCTCGATCAGATTCCAGTCTGTAACTCCCTCCCCGGGGGGTATCTGTTATTCTGTATATAAACCCCCCAAACCCTTCGATCAGATTCCAGTCTGTAACTCCCTCGCCGGGGGGTATCTGTTATTCTGTATATAAACCCCCCCGAACCCCCTCGATCAGATTCCAGTCTGTAACTCCCTCCCCAGGGAGGTATCTGTTATTCTGTATATAAACCCCCTCCATCAGATTCCAGTCTGTAACTCCCTCCCCGGGTGGGGTATCTGTTATTCTGTATATAAACCCCGCCGAACCCCCTCGATCAGATTCCAGTCTGTAACTCCCTCCCCGGGGGGTATCTGTTATTCTGTATATAAACCCCGCCGAACCCCCTCGATCAGATTCCAGTCTGTAACTCCCTCCCCGGGGGGTATCTGTTATTCTGTATATAAACCCCCCCGAACCCCCTCGATCAGATTCCAGTCTGTAACTCCCTCCCCAGGGAGGTATCTGTTATTCTGTATATAAACCCCCTCCATCAGATTCCAGTCTGTAACTCCCTCCCCGGGTGGGGTATCTGTTATTCTGTATATAAACCCCCCGAACCCCCTCGATCAGATTCCAGTCTGTAACTCCCTCCCCGGGGGGTATCTGTTATTCTCTATATAAACCTCGCCGAACCCCCTCGATCAGATTTCAGTCTGTAACTCCCTCCCCGGGGGGTATCTGTTATTCTGTATATAAACCCCCCCGAACCCCCTCGATCAGATTCCAGTCTGTAACTCCCTCCCCGGGGGGTATCTGTTATTCTGTATATAAACCCCCCTGATCCCCTCGATCAGATTCCAGTCTGTAACTCCCTCCCCGGGGGGGTATCTGTTCTTCTGTATATAAACCCCCCCGAACCCCCTCGATCAGATTCCAGTCTGTAACTCTCTCCCCAGGGAGGTATCTGTTATTCTGTATATAAACCCCCTCCATCAGATTCCAGTCTGTAACTCTCTCCCCAGGGAGGTATCTGTTATTCTGTATATAAACCCCCCCCGAACCCCCTCGATCAGATTCCAGTCTGTAACTCCCTCCCCGGGTGGGGTATCTGTTATTCTGTATATAAACCCCCCTGATCCCCTCGATCAGATTCCAGTCTGTAACTCTCTCCCCAGGGAGGTATCTGTTATTCTGTATATAAACCCCCCCCCCGAACCCCCTCGATCAGATTCCAGTCTGTAACTCCCTCCCCGGGTGGGGTATCTGTTATTCTGTATATAAACCCCCCTGATCCCCTCGATCAGATTCCAGTCTGTAACTCCCTCCCGGGGGGGGGAGTATCTGTTATTCTGTGTATAAACCCCCCCCCGAACCCCTTCGATCAGATCCCAGTCTGTAACTCCCTCCCGGGGGTGTATCTGTTATTCTGTATATAAACCCCCCCCGAACCCCCTCGATCAGATTCCAGTCTGTAGCTCCCTCCCGGTCGGTATCTGTTATTCTGTATATAAACCCCCCTGATCCCCTCGATCAGATTGACACACTCCGTGTAAAATCGTAGAAGACTTTATATCAGATGGAGGAGGTCCGTGGCCCAGCGTTACTGTTGCTACATTATGAATTTGGAGACCTTAGTCATGTTGCAGGGACCTGGGTTCGAATCCCACTGTGGCACTTGTTGGAATTTGAATTACCTTGCTCGAGTAACCTTGAAGGAAGGAAATCTGCCATCCTTAGCTGGTCTGGCCTACACATGATCTGAGATCCTCCTTTGGGTGTGGTTGCCCTCTGGGCAGTTGGGACTGGGCAATAAACATTGGCTGAGCCAGCAACAGTCGACGGGGGAGGCGGCTGCCTCGTGGTATTGTGGCTGGGTTGTTCATCCACAGACTCAGGTAACTCTCTGGGGACCTGAGGTTCGAATCCCACTACAGCTGGTGGTGGAATTAAAATTCAGTTTTCAGGAAAAATCTGTAATTAAGAGTCCAATTCTGACCATGAATCCATCGTCGATTGTCGGGAAAACCTATCAGGTTCACCCATCCTTTAGGGAAGGACGCTGCCGTCCTAACCTGGTCCGGCCTACTTGTGACTCCCTCCCCAGGGAGGTATCTGTTATTCTGTATATAAACCCCCTCCATCAGATTCCAGTCTGTAACTCCCTCCCCGGGTGGGGTATCTGTTATTCTGTATATAAACCCCCCGAACCCACTCGATCAGATTCCAGTCAGCAACGTGGCTGCCTCTTCGCTGCCCTTTGGGCGATAAATGCTGGTCTCGCCAGCGACGCCCTCATCCCAGTGAATGAGTGAGAAGCAAAGAAATCTTGCGAATAAATGAGGCTTTTGCAAAAGAAAGAGGCCGCTCAGCCCATCTTTTTGGTGCTGTCCCTGTGGATTGTTCCAGGGTATCTGTGGGGAAGGTTGGGGAAAGTGTTCTGAATGTGCATTTTGGTGCTGCAGCTGATTCTCTGCTGTGACCTCTTGTCCTTTGCCTTTGCTTCCTTCAGAGGTGAACGATGCCACGGAGCCCACCGCAACAGGGCAGGAGGACCACTCGCATTTGCCCGAGCGCCTCCAGGGCATGACAGGGCAGAAACCTGGGCCCCTGCCCCCTCCCCGCACGCTCCCTTCCAGCCGCATCAAGGCACCGAGTTACCCCACTAGCTGCCGATGGTCGTCAGGCGGATCGCGACCTCTGCCCTCCCCCGGTGAGTCTGCCAGCCAGTGTCACCTTTTACAGAGACCCTCCCCCAGCCATGCTGCTGTCAGAGCTTACACACGTCGCTGGCTGGGCCCTGCGTTCATTGCCCCATCCCCCTCCCTTGAGAAGTTGGGGGTGAGCTGCCTTCTTGAGCCGCTGCAGTCCATGTGCTGTAGGGTTAGCCCCTTCGGGAGGGAATTCCCGGATTCTGACCCAGCGACACTGAAGGAACGGGGATATATTTCCCAAGTCAGGATGGGGAGGGGCTCGGAGGGGAACTTGCAGGGGGTGGTGTTCCCATGGACCTGCTGCCCCTTGTCCTTCCCGATGGAAGTGGCCGGGGGTTTGGAAGGTGCTGCCTGAGGGGCCTTGGTGAGGTTCTGCAGAGCATCTTGTAGATGGTACACACTGCTGCGGCTGAGCGTCGGTGGGGGGAGGGAGTGGGATGTTTGTGGATGTGGGGCCGATCGAGCGGGGGCTGCTCTGTCCTGGATGGTGTCGAGCTTCTTGTGTGTTTTTGGAGCTGCCCCCATCCAGGGGCAAGTGGGGAGTATTCCATCCCCCTCCTGATGCCTGCCCTGTTATTCTCAGCTATTCGGCCTCTCTGCTCCATGATGGTGTTACTGCTCCACAGCAGCCTCCTCCCAAGCCCCTTGTTATCTCTTCCCAGTTCCGTATCCATCTGTTTCTTTACCCCTCTTGTTAGTACAGGTGTACATTAATGGTCCTCACCGTCTGGGCCAAGATCTTACAAGATCCGTGCTTACAGAGCACGGTTGTGCGACACTCAGATGTAGGAGCAGTGTTCAGGAAGGTGGACATGGAGCAGTGAAATGATTAGATGCCTGACTGATGAACTCGGGCAAAGTACAGTGCACATGAAGAGTCAGGAGCAGTTTGTTCCGAATGGTCCCAAGTTAAAGTTAGCGAAGTAGCAGTGAGACATGGAGGCTCCTGTGCACAAATCCTTCAACGTGTGAAGTGTTGAATGAAGCAGGATGCTTCGCTTTCATTGGTGAGGTGAAAGGCTTGGAGCACCGTGCACAGTACCAGTCTCCATATCCCTCAGTTAGACCCACACTCGGAGCACCGTGCACAGTTCCAGTCTCCGTATCCCTCAGTTAGACCCACACTCGGAGCACCGTGCACAGTTCCAGTCTCCGTATCCCTCAGTTAGACCCACACTCGGAGCACCGTGCACAGTTCCAGTCACCGTATCCCTCAGTTAGACCCACACTCGGAGCACCGTGCACAGTTCCAGTCTCTGTATCCCTCAGTTAGACCCACACTCCGAGCACGGTGCACAGTTCCAGTCTCTGTATCCCTCAGTTAGACCCACACTCCGAGCACGGTGCACAGTTCTGATCTGGTGAATGATGGAGCTTTATGATTTAGTAAGATGTTCCCAGATCTGAGTGGTCAAAACTGAACAGACTGGGGCTGTTTCCTTTTGAAAGCAGGAGGCTGAGGGGTGACCTGATTGAGGCTGTTTAAAATTCTGAAAGGGGTTTTGACTTGGGAGACGTGAAGATGTTTCCATTTGCTGGGAGGGCAGGGATCAGTGATAGGAGGCAGTTCTGAATAAATCTGGTGGGGAATTCAGGGGAAACGTTTATGATCGCTAATGGAGCTGTTGTGTACTTGTGTGTTGCAGGGAGCCCAGCATCTGTCTCTCATCACATCCTGACCGTTAGCGACCCGACCATCTCTCCCAGCCGCCGTTCCGTGGTACCGAGGCGTCACAGCCTGATATCCCACCATGTGGTGCCGCGGGGAATGGTCACGTCCCCGCCCCGGCCAGCCCGCAACCCGGCCCCCATTCCTGCCCCCCTCACCCAGCGGGATGCTCCGGAGCGGAAATCCGAGGGTCCTTGCGTCCGCTCGCGAGCCCCTCGCCCCGGGGCAGCGCAGCGTAATGGGCTGGAGAGGGAACCCCGGAGGGAGCAGCAGGAGGGGTCCTGCTCCAAGCGGGCACGTGCTCCTGGGGGCCAGCAACAGAACAGCCCTCTCGGCCCCAAGCTGGTGGAGACCTACGGGCAGCTTGGGACGCGGAGGGCAGAAGCGTCTGGGGAGGAGGAGGAGGAGGATGAAGAAGAGGTGAAGAGGGCACTCGAGCTGCCGTGCCCCCTCAGCGCGGCCGAGCTGCTGGCCCCTGAGGGGGTCTTCGAAGGGGCCGGGAGCGAGGGCGCCCCCTCCCTGCTGGGCGATGGGGAGCACCCCTTCGACGCCATCGACCTGGACATTGTGTCGGTGCTGAGCTCCCCCAACCTGTTGGGCTGCGGGTCTCAGGGGGACGTGCCCATCGCCGGGCCACCCCCGGAGCAGAGCACCCAGTACGGGGCGCAGATCGTGGTGGGGGCCCAGGGGGGTGAGAGGCAGCGTCGGGACGGCAGCGGCGGAGGGGGCGCGAGCGAGGAGGATGAAGAGGATGACGATGACCTGGATAACTACTACAAGTTTGCCCGCACGGTGGTGACTGAGGATGTGATGGAGCAGCTGGCATCAGAGTGCTTTGGCCTGGACTCGGGAGAAGTGCCCACCATTGACCAGCTGGACGGAGTGGATGACTCAGACAGCGGGGGAGGAGGAGGAGGAGGAGGTGACAGCGGAGCGGGAGGTGATGGCGGGCGGACCCCCCCTTCTCCTCCGCCCCCCCAGCCCCCTCCGGTACCGGCCGGGCGGCCCCAGCCAGCCCCCTCCCCTGACAAAGAGGCCGAGGAACCGGGCAACATCCTGCCGTCGGAGATCATGGACTTTGTGCTGAAGAACACCAGCTCGCCCCCGCCCCTCCCTGCGCCGCCGGCCGATGACCCCCACTTCCCCGAGCCTCCCCGCATCCAGAGGGCGTGCGGGGGCCTGTGCGCAGAGACCCATCCCGCCGTCGGCGGAGGGGTGGTGCTGCTCAACAACGGGGGGCGGCACGTGGTCATCCTGAAGGGGGCGGAGGAGCGGGGCTCGGGGGGTGACGCGGGACCGGCTCCCACCTCCGACCCATCTCCCAGGCCCCCCGAGCCCGAGGCGTCTTATGTCAACCCCCAGCCCCGAGCCGGGTACGGGGCGGTGCTGCTCGGAGCCCCGGGTCCCGTCGCCCTCCTCCAACCTCCCCAGGCGCCCCTCCCCTCACCTCCGCCGCCCTCTCCGCTGCCTGTCCTCAACCTGGTGCTGGGCCATCATGAGCCCCCTGTTACCTGCCTGGTGCCTGTGCCTCAGGGCGTGTTGGGGTCCCCTCCCCTCCCTCAGTCGGTGCTGCCTACCTCCGGGGTCAGGCTCCCTGCTGCTCCCCCCTCTGGGGCTCGCTTGGGGTCGCCGGACCACAAATCTGCAAAGCACCCGGGCCCACCGCCGGCCTCCGAGCTCATCCTCACCAAGAAACAGAAAACCTCCCATGTCTGGATCAATCAGCTCGGAGTGGAGCGTAAAGTCCTCGAGGATCTGCCCAAAATCCAGCCTCCTGCCTCCTTAGGGTAAGGTCCGCAGCCTTGGGATGATGTTGGTCGGGGCGGGAGGGGGGGGGGGTATCGTTCCTCACTCAGTGACGTTTGGAGAGTCATCTCGAGAACAGAAAGCCGTTCAGCCATCGGAGCCTACTGCCCCCTCCCTCCCAGCATGGCTATGGAAATTAGAAAGATTCAGAGATCGGCCTGGCCGCTGCAATACGGTGACTTGTGAATCCATAAAGCCTCCCATTTATTTTATAAATAAGTCATAGCGTCTTACAGCACAGTCTTACAGTCCAACTTGTCTATCTCAACCAGTATTCCTAAGTCGCTCGAGTCCCATTTGCCAGCATTTGGCCCATATCCCTCTAACCCCTTCCTATCCATGTCCCCATCCAGGTGCCTTTTAAATGCTGTCCCTGTACCAGCCCCCACCACTTCCTCTGGCAGCTCATTCCATACACGCACCACCCTCTGTGTGAAAAAGTTACCCCTCAGGTCCCTTTTAAATCTTTCCCCTCTCACCTTAAACCTATGCCCCTCTCGTTTTGGACTCCCCCTACCCTGGGGGGGGGGAAAGACCTTGTCTGTTCACCCTATCCATGCCCCTCATGGTTTTATAAACCTCTATAACGTCACTTCTTTCTGAAGAGGCTGCCAATGTAAGCTCAGTCCACTCTCCTGACATGAGGAGCAATTTTTTCACACAGAGGGTGGTCCGTGTGTGGAATGAGCTTCTTGAGGAAGTGGTGGATGTGGGGACAGTTACAGAGTTTAGAAGACATTTGGATGAGGACATGGGTAGGAAAAGGTTTGGAGGGACGTGGGCCAGGAGCAGGCAGCTGGGAGTAGTTTAGTTTGGGATTATGGACAGCATGTGCTGGTTGGGCTGAAGGGTCTGTTTCCGTGCTGTCTGACTCTCTGATCTCTGCACTGGATGATTTGAAAAATACAACACAAGATCCTTTTGTCATCAAGTGTGCCCCAAATGCCTGCCGCCTTATGGTGAAATCCTGGGTACAAGGACCTCAGTACAACTCTCGGATACAGCAGAGGGATACAAGTAGTTCCTTCATTCATTCCTGGGATGAGGGCGTTGCTGACCAGGCAGCATTTATTGCCCATTTCTAATTGCCCAGAAGAGTCAACCACATTGCTGTGGGTCTGAAGTCATATGTAGGCCAGACCAGGTAAAGATGGCAGCTTCCTTCCCTCAATGACATTAGTGACCCAGATGGGTTTTTCCCAACAATCGACAATGGATTCATGGTCATCATTAGACTCTTAATTCCTAATTTGTATCATATTCGACATCAGGTCCTCGGAATGTTGTCTGCGCTGGGGCTCGCAGCCCGTGAGAGTGTGTGTGTGTGTGTGCGTGTGCGTGCGTGCGTTTGGGTCTGGGGGGGAACAGTTCACTCGACTGGGAATTGGATCTTGTGCAGTGACACAGGTGGCGGAACGGGTAGGTGTGTAACGGAGCTAAGTCACTGCATCAGAGAGCTAGCACACGGATGACTGGCGGAAGGGCCTCCTTTTGCCACCGGCACTGGAAGTGTGAAATCGGTGGGCGTTTCCAAGAAGCGGGTGCTTGGCTTTCTGCCATATGCAGGGAGAGAGGTGCCTGACTGTGAGAGAGGAGGGTGGGAGAGGGTGGAGAAAGGAGACTTGCATGCTGGTCCTACAGAAAGCACTGTTTTGTTTTGCAGAAATGGACGGGTCAGAATAAAAACACCAACTATTAAAGCCACTTTGAACCTGGATCGGACTGGCGGCTTGAAGTCAGACAACATTAAGTACGTTGGTCAATTTTCCTGTTGTATTTGTGTGTCTTTCTGTTGCAGGGACTTAAACAGGAGGCTGGAAGAACACAGCAGGCCAGGCAGTGTCTGGCCAAGAGGAGAAGTCATGACTGAAGAACGATAATATCTGAAACGGAGACTTCTCCTTTCGTCCAGATGCTGCCTGGCTTGCTGTGTTCTTCCAGCCTCCTGTTTCTCTCCCTGGGAATCCAGTATCTGTAGTTTTTTTTTGTCTAAAGCGTAGGTACTGGCTGATCCTCTCATCCTGTCATGACTCCCAGTGGCCAACTTTGTGTGTTAATCTCTTAAAACGCTAACTTTCTTAGCCCAAGGGCATTGGGGAAACTCTGAACCCCAGTGAAAATGCGAAGCACTGCCCCTCCGACAGTGCGGCGCTCCCTCGGCACTGACCCTCCGACAGTGCCCACTCTCTCAGCACTGATCCTCCGACAGTGCCCACTCTCTCAGCACTGATCCTCCGACAGTGCCCACTCCCTCAGCACTGACCCTCTGACAGTGCCCACTCTCTCAGCACTGACCCTCTGACAGTGCCCACTCCCTCAGCACTGACCCTCCGACAGTGCCCGCTCCCTCAGCACTGACCCTCCGACAGTGCCCACTCCCTCAGCACTGACCCTCTGACAGTGCCCACTCCCTCAGCACTGACCCTCTGACAGTGCCCACTCCCTCAGCACTGACCCTCCGACAGTGCCCGCTCCCTCAGCACTGACCCTCCGACAGTGCCCGCTCCCTCAGCACTGACCCTCCGACAGTGCGGCGCTCCCTTGGCACTGACCCTCTGACAGTGCCCGCTCCCTCAGCACTGACCCTCCGACAGTGCGGCGCTCCCTCAGCACTGACCCTCCGACAGTGCCCGCTCCCTCAGCACTGACCCTCTGACAGTGCCCACTCTCTCAGCACTGACCCTCTGACAGTGCCCACTCCCTCAGCACTGACCCTCCGACAGTGCCCGCTCCCTCAGCACTGACCCTCCGACAGTGCCCGCTCCCTCAGCACTGACCCTCCGACAGTGCGGCGCTCCCTTGGCACTGACCCTCTGACAGTGCCCGCTCCCTCAGCACTGACCCTCCGACAGTGCGGCGCTCCCTCCGCACTGACCCTCCGACAGTGCGGCGCTCCCTCAGCACTGACCCTCTGACAGTGCGGCGCTCCCTCCGCACTGACCCTCTGATAGTAAGGCTGGTACTTTACAATTTTTGTGCGATTTAGTCACTCTCTGTATGTTTCTCTCTCTCTCTCTCTCTCTCTCTCCGTTCAGGACAGAACAGATCAAGGACCCCTCATCCAATGTGATTGGCATGGCAACGTCAGACTCTACTATTCGCCATAGCAACCGCTGTAGCCCGCTCAGAGAATGGAAGCGCTGTTCAGGTTGGATGAAGTAGTTGTGGTTGAAGGGTCATCGGGAGGGGGTGTTGTCCTGGGCTCTGATTGAAGGGTCATCGGGAGGGGGTGTTGTCCTGGGCTCTGATTGAAGGGTCATCGGGAGGGGGTGTTGTCCTGGGCTCTGATTGAAGGGTCATCGGGAGGGGGTGTTGTCCTGGGCTCTGATTGAAGGGTCATCGGGACGGGGTGTTGTCCTGGGCTCTGATTGAAGGGTCATCGGGACGGGGTGTTGTCCTGGGCTCTGATTGAAGGGTCATCGGGACGGGGTGTTGTCCTGGGCTCTGATTGAAGGGTCATCGGGAGGGGGTGTTGTCCTGGGCTCTGATTGAAGGGTCATCGGGAGGGGGTGTTGTCCTGGGCTCTGATTGAAGGGTCATCGGGACGGGGTGTTGTCCTGGGCTCTGATTGAAGGGTCATCGGGACGGGGTGTTGTCCTGGGCTCTGATTGAAGGGTCATCGGGACGGGGTGTTGTCCTGGGCTCTGATTGAAGGGTCATCGGGAGGGGGTGTTGTCCTGGGCTCTGATTGAAGGGTCATCGGGAGGGGGTGTTGTCCTGGGCTCTGATTGAAGGGTCATCGGGAGGGGGTGTTGTCCTGGGCTCTGATTGAAGGGTCATCGGGACGGGGTGTTGTCCTGGGCTCTGATTGAAGGGTCATCGGGACGGGGTGTTGTCCTGGGCTCTGATTGAAGGGTCATCGGGACGGGGTGTTGTCCTGGGCTCTGATTGAAGGGTCATCGGGAGGGGGTGTTGTCCTGGGCTCTGGTTGAAGGGTCATCGGGAGGGGGTGTTGTCCTGGGCTCTGATTGAAGGGTCATCGGGAGGGGGTGTTGTCCTGGGCTCTGATTGAAGGGTCATCGGGAGGGGGTGTTGTCCTGGGCTCTGATTGAAGGGTCATCGGGACGGGGTGTTGTCCTGGGCTCTGATTGAAGGGTCATCGGGAGGGGGTGTTGTCCTGGGCTCTGATTGAAGGGTCATCGGGAGGGGGTGTTGTCCTGGGCTCTGATTGAAGGGTCATCGGGACGGGGTGTTGTCCTGGGCTCTGATTGAAGGGTCATCGGGAGGGGGTGTTGTCCTGGGCTCTGATTGAAGGGTCATCGGGAGGGGGTGTTGTCCTGGGCTCTGATTGAAGGGTCATCGGGAGGGGGTGTTGTCCTGGGCTCTGATTGAAGGGTCATCGGGACGGGGTGTTGTCCTGGGCTCTGATTGAAGGGTCATCGGGACGGGGTGTTGTCCTGGGCTCTGATTGAAGGGTCATCGGGAGGGGGTGTTGTCCTGGGCTCTGATTGAAGGGTCATCGGGACGGGGTGTTGTCCTGGGCTCTGATTGAAGGGTCATCGGGACGGGGTGTTGTCCTGGGCTCTGATTGAAGGGTCATCGGGACGGGGTGTTGTCCTGGGCTCTGATTGAAGGGTCATCGGGAGGGGGTGTTGTCCTGGGCTCTGATTGAAGGGTCATCGGGACGGGGTGTTGTCCTGGGCTCTGATTGCAGAGAAGCAATTGATGGTTTGTGGATGTACATTGGCAGAGCATAGCAAGAGACGGAGAAAGAACTGAGGGAGTGAGGGTGTGGGGAAGCAGGAGCAGCCAGGGAGGGAATGGAGATAAATGTTCAGAGGTGAGATTACAGGGATAAGGACGTAGTGGCTGGAGACAGGGAGGGGGCTGGAGGGGGTTACAGAGATAGTGAGGGGGTGTAGGGGCTGGAGGGGGTTACAGAGATAGGGAGGGGGTGTAGGGGCTGGAGGAGGTTACAGGGATAGGGAGGGGGTGTAGGGGCTGAAGGGGGTTACAGAGATAGGGAGGGGGTGTAGGGGCTGGAGGGGGTTACAGAGATAGGGAGGGGGTGTAGGGGCTGGAGGAGGTTACAGGGATAGGGAGGGGGTGTAGGGGCTGGAGGAGGTTACAGGGATAGGTAGGGGGTGTAGGGGCTGGAGGGGGTTACAGAGATAGGGAGGGGGTGTAGGGGCTGGAGGGGGTTACAGAGATAGGGAGGGGGTGTAGGGGCTGGAGGAGGTTACAGGGATAGGTAGGGGGTGTAGGGGCTTGCAGGAGGTGACAGACATCGGGAGGGGGTGTAGGGGCTGGAGGAGGTTTTAGTGATGGGGAGGGGGTGTAGGAGCTGGGATTATGTGTACAGGGCCTTCCCTCAGGCCTATATTACCAGCTGTGAGGGCTGGGTCAGGCTTGTGGCACTCAGCAGGAAGTTCCATTGCCCACGTTTGACCATGAGACATCAGGGAGTGAGGGCTCGCGGGATAACTCCCTCCTTATCTGTGCTGGGTCTGTCCTACCTGTGAGACAGGCCATAGCGAGGGGTGTGGTGGTGGTGCCTAGGTCATTGTCGGGCGTGATTCTGTGAGGATTGACTACGTTAGGCTGTTGTTCAAGTAATAAGTCTCCCAATGTTGGCGCAACCCCCGAGACATTCCTAAGGAGCACACTGCAGGCTCAGGTGGACTGTTACTGCGTTTGTGGTGTTCAGTCTCATTCTTGTTTTGTTTTTGAAGATGTCATGATGGCTGGTTTGCCCCGTCGCCGAGAGTCTGGAGTCACAAGTTGGCCCAGACCGGGTATGAAGGGCAGGTTTCCTTCCCAGGAAAGGGCATTAGCTCCCCCTGCAATGGTGTGTTTTTTTTGCGAGAATGGATAATAGGTTGAGAGTCTGCATGTACACTTGAAGCAAGGTCTCCATTCCACAATGCAGAATCTGTCCAACTAACCCATTCAAATGGTGATAACAGGGCTCCGGAGCAGGTGGCTCCTCATGTCTGAGGGGCCAGGATGCTGTTATTGTGCCATGAGAGTTCACCATTCCACGTTTTTGGAATTTGCACATAAATGCCCCGTTTCGATTTGAGCCCAGGCCCTCTGGAATACCAGTGCAGTGATGATACCAGCCTGCTGTCGAAGATCCTTGCTGTTTCAGGAACAGGAAAAACACCCAAAAGACCTGCGGATACTGTAAATCAGGAGCAAAAGCAAAGTTGCTGGAAAAGCTCAGCAGGTCTGGCAGCATCTTTGAAGGGAAAAACAGTTAACGTTTTGGGTCTGGCGACCCTTCCTCAGAACTTACTGTTTCAGGCTCAGTCTTGCTGCCTCACGCTGACACTCGGTTGTATGAGAGAGCCATTGAGCTGCACAGCACGGAAATAGACCCTTAAGACCCGCTCATGCATGCGACCAGACATCTGAAATTAATCCAGTCCCATTTCCCAGCATCCCGCTCATTTCCCTCTAAACTCTTCCTATCCATGTCCCCATCCTGATGCCTTTTAAATGCTGTAACCGTACCAGCCCCCACCACTTCCTCTGGCAGCTCATTCCATACACGCACCACCCTCTGTGTGAAAAAGTTACCCCTCAGGTCCCTTTTAAATCTTTCCCCTCTCACCTTAAACCTATGCCCCTCTAGTTTTGGACTCCCCTACTCTGGGGGGAAAAGACCTTGTCTATTCACCCTGTCCATGCCCCTCATGATATTATAAACCTCTATAAGGTCACCCCTCAGCCCCCGACACTCCAGGGAAAATAGCCCCAGCCTATCCAGCCCCTCCCTGTAGCTCAAACCAGACATCTGAGAGCAGCGCAGGATTCTGATCTCCTCACCCATGGCGCTGTGAGTTGGTGACGCCTAAGTCCGTGAGAGCTTCTCTGCCATTTCCAATGCTAGTTCCCTAACCCCACCGTCTCTATCTGTCTCTCTCCGGCAGCCGAGCTGAGCTCAGATGATGACTCAGTGCCCTCACCAGGCCATGAGGGGCTGGACGACGAGGACGAGGAGGATGAGGAGGAAGATGAAGAAGAGGATGAGGATGATGAGGAGGAGGAGGAAAAAGATGAGAAGGACAAGGAAAACTGGAAGGGGTCAGAGACACGGAAAAAGAGTGGGCCACACTTGCGGTTTGAAATCACAAGTGACGATGGGTTCAATGTGTGCGCGGACAGCATCGATGGTGAGTGGATATCGTAGGAGGGTGGATTTTTAACAGGATTTGAGAGGGGTGGGGTTTCTGTGAGAAGGTTCGGGCATCTCAGTCTCTTGAGAACGACAATACAGCACCCACCTATTGTCCCCCATTTGAGGGTCAGTGCTGAGGGAGCGCCTCACTGTCGGAGGGTCAGCGCTGAGGGAGCGCCTCACTGTCGGAGGGTCAGTGCTGAGGGAGCGCCGCACTGTCGGAGGGTCAGTGCTGAGGGAGCGCCGCACTGTCGGAGGGTCAGTGCTGAGGGAGCGCCGCACTGTCGGAGGGTCAGCGCTGAGGGAGCGCCTCACTGTCGGAGGGTCAGCGCTGAGGGAGCGCCTCACTGTCGGAGGGTCAGTGCTGAGGGAGTGGGCACTGTCGGAGGGTCAGTGCTGAGGGAGTGCCGCACTGTCGGACGGTTGTATTTCTTATTGTGTGTAAATGTCTCTGAGCGAATTCTGGGAGAGCTTCAGAGGGTTATTCTCCAGGTATCTTGAACACCTACGTCCCTGGATGCCACCTCCAGTGATTAGGAATCTTATTTCCAAACACACAATACTGGGAGTTCCCAGCTAATCGGATTCACGTACAGAACAGGAAGCAGAGTTGACTCTGCTGTGTGTGTGTTATCGATGATAGTCACTGGAGCTGAGACAATAAACTCTGGCTTCAGGTGGGACCTGCTGAGTTTCTCCTGCACCTTCTGCTTAATTCCAGCTTCCAGGATCTCCAGTGATTTGTCTTTGTGAGGATAGAGTTTGGAGTTCATACTCACTCATTTTTTCTTTCTGTGTCCTCCCTCTCTCCTTCCCCCTCTCTCTCCTGCTGTCCGTTGCAATCTCTCCATATTTTTCTCACTCACGTTATTGACCTTCTCTTCCCCTCTTCCCCCACCCCACCTCCTGTGTCTGTCTGTCTGTCTCCCTGTTGTCCTGTCCAACTTTCCTTTCCATCCTCTGTCTCACTGCTTCCCGCATTCCCTGTCATCCCACTTGTACCCCGTTGTTCCCCCCACCCCCTGATCCGTGCTCCCCCCTCCGTCTATGAACAGTGGCGTGGAAAGCAGTCTTGGATAAAGTGCTGGAAGCTCGAGCGAATGCCCGTCTCAAACACATCTCATTTGCAGGTGGGCACTGCGCAGAATTCCTCATCGCAATATGTGGCCTCCAACAGGAGAAAGATGCACTCGGTCACTTGCACATTGTGCTGTCCCTCTCCATGGTGGTCTCACTCTCACTCACTGCCTCCTTCTCACTCTCACTCTCTCTCACTTGTGCTCTCTCCTGCACTCTCACAACCCCTCTCTCAGTCACTTGCTTTCTCTTGTGTGCTCTCATTTGCGCTTGCTTTCTGTCACTCGTGCTCTTTCCTGCACTTTTGCTCCCTCTCAGTCATGTTCTTTCACTCACACTAGCTCTTGCTCACTACTATGCACTCGCTCTCTCACTTATGCTGTCTCTCCCTCTCGCTCGCAGTCTCGTAATCTCACTCATGCTCGCTGTCTCTCTCTGTCCCGTCATTGACGTGTTTCGATAGCCCCACTCTGTGACTGTCTCGCTGCCCCGTATGCCTGTCCCCAGTCACACTGACCCTGTTTGGTATTGCTGTGTGTTACAGGTATGACAGGCCCCCGCTGTCTCGGTCTCACACACGACGCTGTCCTGTTCCTTGTCGAGCAGCTGGCTGGGGCCCGCAACTGCAAGAAGTATAAATTCCGTTTTCACAAGCACGCCGATGTGGACGAGCTCCCGATCAATCCCCACGGCTGTGTCCGGGCCGAGGTTGGCACCAGGTAGGGAATAAACCCACAGCTAGTGGCTGTGACTCATACTCATCTTCAGGCAGACAGGCTGGGGGTTTCTGACCACCCCCCCCACCAGACGGTGACGGGCTGGGGTTCTGTGTCTGTGTTCTTCCCCCATGCGGTGGGGTGTGGGGCGGTGTCGGTGTGTCCTCCTGTGCGGTGAAGTGGGCAGGGCCTCTGTCTGCCTCCACGGTGAAGGGGGTGGGGGTCTGTGTCTGTGTCTCTTCCCCCCCCCCCCCGAAATGGTGACAGGGGGCACGGTTTGTGACCCCCCCCCCCCCACACGGTGATGGGGCGGGGGTCTGCGTCTGACGCCCCTGACACAGTGATGGGGTGGGGGTCTGTGACCCATCCCCACCACGGTGAAGGGGGTGGGGTCTCTGTCCCCCCCCCGACACTGTGGCTGGGGCTGGTGCCGGTGTCGGTGTGTGTGTGTGTGTGTCCCGCCAACACGGTGAAGGAGGCAGGGTCTCTGTCTGTGGCTCTGGGTCCTGAGGCCTGTCTGTGTCCTCATTTGCAGGAAATCCACTTTTGACATGTTCAATTTCCTTGCATCACGGCACCGGAAGCTTCCTGAGTACGGATTTGTTGATGAGGAGGAAGATGAGGTGCATCTAAAATCAGCCAGGTAACTAGCTGCACAATGAACGGGATGGTGTAGGCCATTCAGCCCCTCCCAAGGCTGTTGTACTTCTTCAGAAGGCCCTGACTGATACGAATGTAGCACAGGCTTCCTGTTCCTGGCTGCTGTGTCATTGCCCTGCAAGCAGGCAGCTGGAATATCCCTTTATAACCTCAGGTCACAGTCCGTGGTATGAGATGGTGTGGAGCAAGTGTTTATCACTGCACCCGGCATCTATAAGTGCATTTTTAAATTGCTAATATACTATTTTTCTTTTAAAAACATTTACAGACACACGCAGCTACTGAAACATTTCTACACTGCCTTCGTACACAGATAACAAACTAACATTGCTCGCAAGGAAACCCAAGGCATTTCTTTCTTATTTAGGACAATATTTTACATTGAGGCACCAGGAGGGTCTAGTAGCTCAACGGGTTCCCATTATACTTTGACAGAAAGACGTCAGGCAGTGGCCTTTCACCACTGGAGCCTTGGCAGCAGCTGGCCCAAGCTTTCGTGTGTCCCTCAGCACATAGTTCTGGAACTTGCAATGTGCTGGTCTACAGTGCTCAGTCAGGGCCAACTGGGCATTGTGGCAGACCAGAGAAAGTCTTTCACTGAGTTAATGGTCCTTCAGGCACGTCTGTCAGTCATTCAACCCGAAACATTAACTCTGTTTCTTTCTGCACAGATACTACCAGACCTGCTGAGCTTTTCCAGCAATTTCTGTTTGTGTGTGTGCATTTCGGTGTGGCTGTTTATGTGTGCGCGCGCATGTGTGTGTGTGCGCGTGCGTGTGTGTATGTGTGTGCGCGTGCGTTTATGTGCGTGCGCGCGTGGGTGTGTACGTGTACATGTACGCATGCACGTATGTGGGTGTGTGCATGCGTGTGGGTGTGCATGGGTATGTATGTGTACATGCACGTTTGTGTATGTGCGTGTACGTGTACATGCGCGTGTGTGTATGTGCGTGCACGTGTGGGTGTGTACATGTACATGCACGTGTGTGGGTGTTTGTGTGCATGTGTGTGTATAGGTATGTACGTGTACATGCGTGTGTGCGCGCGCGCGCGTGTCCAGTCCCAGGCACTTGTGTGACAGACTAGTTGAGATAGCCCTCAGCCTGCCACAAGGAGGCACAAGCCGCCTCCTGCTGTCACTGGGCTGTTAATCTTGTGAAATTTCTATAGCCCCAGGCTGGTTAATCTGTGCAACCGATTGCTGCACAGGGATGTGGAGCCCGTGTTTTTAAGAAACAGATACATGGCTTTTTTAAAATTCATGCATGGGATATGGCATTTATTTCCTCTCCCTAATTGCCCAGGGGGCATTTCAGAGTCAACCACATTGCTGTGGGTCTGGAGTTGCATGTAGGCCAGACCTAAAGGGACATGAGTGAACCAGATGGGTTTTTCCATCATTAGATTCTTAATTCCAGATTTTTTTTACAAAGTGAATTCGCGTTCCATCACCTGCCTTAGCAGGATCCAGTCCTGGGTTCCCAGAGCATCAGCCGACTTTCTGGCTTAATACTACAGGGCCATCGCCTCCCACATAGCCAGGGGGTCGAGGGTTATGGGGGAAAGGCAGGAGAATGGGGGGTTGAGAAATAAATTGGCCATGATCTAATGGTGGAACAGACTCAGTGGGCCAAGTGGCCACGTTCTGCTTTTGTCTCTGAGGTCACGTTTGAATAGTGACGGAGCAGATGGTGGAATTTGAGGAATTCAGTGAAAATAATCTGGAATTGAGAGTCTATTGCCGGCCGTGCAAACTTTGTTGGTTGTTGGGCAGGAGCTAATGGGAGTCACCAAAGTCCTCAGGCTGTCCTTATCTGGCCTGGGCCTACATGTGACTCCCGTCCCACCATGTGACTCTTAACTGCTCTCTGGGCAGTTAGGGATGGGCAGTAAATGCTGTCTAATCAGTAACAGACACATCCCTGTGAATGAATAAAGAGATGTTGCTCAGTGAGGTGGAGCCCGAGAGCACTATATCATTAGATCTCATGACTTGGTGAAGGTATTGAGCTGGTTTCTTAAAGGTAAATGTCAGACATATCTACCTCCCATCCCCCGAATGCTTATTCTGTCAAAAATCTGCCCATTTCTGCCTAAAAAATGATTAATTTCATGGAAGATAGTCCTATAGGCACACCGTCCCCACCCTCCCTGACAGAAGAGATTCCTCCCCATCTCTGTCTTCAGTGGGGGACACCCTTCTCTCGAAACTGTGCCACCCTCTTGTTCTAGGTTGCCCCCCGAGGGGGTAACACCTGCTTAGTTCCCCACCTCCTCAGGGTCTGATCTGTTGCAATCCGATCGCCCTCTCATTCTCTGAAACCAGGCCCCGACCTGCTCCACTTCCCTCACTCGGACAGTCCCCGCGGCCCGCTCTCGCCGACCCCCACCACCACCGCCCACACGCACACATTAACTCTCTCTCTCTCTCTGTCTGTCTGTCTGTCACACACATGCACGCACACACTCTCTCTCTCACACACATGCACGCACTCTTTCTCTCTCTGTCACACACGCGCAACACACACAATCTCTTTCTCGCACGCGCTCGCTCTCTCTCCCCCTCTCTCTCTCGCTCGCACACGCACACTCTCTCTCTCTCTCTCTCTCTCTCTCTCTCTCTCTCTCCCCCTCTCCCTCTCCCTCTCTCCCTCTCTGTCACACACAATACACACTCGCACGCGCGCACTCTCCCTCCCGCACACGCTCTTACTCTCTCTCACACGCACACACTCATGCACGCACACTCTCTCTGTCTCTGTCTCACACACACACACAACAGACGAACATACTCACTCTCTCACACGCACATGCGCACACACTGTCTCACATGCACTCTCTCTCTGTCTCTTTCCCTATCTCTCTCTCACATGTACACATGCGCACACGCACACTCTCTCTCTCACACACCCCCAGGGAGACACCAGCTGAGGGAACCATCTCTCAAGAGTCCCTCCTACGTATACAGTCATACAGCACGGAAACAGACCCTTTGACCCATCTAGTCCATGCCAACTATAATCCCAAACTAAACCAGTCCCAGCTGCCTGCTCCTGGCCCATGTCCCTCCAAACCTTTCCCTATCCATGTCCTTATCCAAATGTCTTTTAAACTCTGTAACTGTCTCCACACCCACCACTTCCTCAGGAAGCTCATTCCACACACGGACCACCCTCTGTAAAATATTTGCCCCTCGTGTCTTTTATAAAATCTCTCTCCTGTCATCTTAAAAATGTGCCCCCTAGTCTTGAAATCCCCCACCCTAGGAGAAAGACACCCACCATTAACCCTATCTGTGCCACTCATTATTGTATAAACCTGGATCAGGTTGCCCCTGAACGTCCTACACCCCAGTGAGAAAAGCCCCAGCCTCTCCCCATTACTCAAACCCTCCATTCCCTCCCCGGTGTCCTGGTAAATCTCCTCTGAACCCTCATGCTCCCCACAGGCAGGGGCCTGAACCTACACCTGCTGGAATACTTTGCAACCAGGATCGATGCTGGGAATGGGAGGTGGTTTGTGTTGAGGAGGGGTCTGTTTGAGACGGTTGCGGGTTGAGGGCGTGATGCATGGCGTGGGGGAGGGAGCAGAGCGCTGACGAGATGCCAGGCTGTAATTTGTCCCTTCGTGGTGGATCACAGGCGAGCGACCAGCATGGACCTTCCGATGGCCATGAGGTTCCGACACCTGAAGAAGACCTCGAAAGAAGCTGTGGGTGTTTATAGGTAGGTGTCCCTGCTCCTCCACCTCCGACCCTCTGTCCCCCAAAACCCGTCAGGAACCCTCAGTGGACCCAACCCACGAGAGAGGGGTCTACATCAGAATTCTGAAAGGGAGATGTAGTCGGGGGATGGGTGATGGGGTTGGGGTGGTGGAGTGGGCATTTGGGTTATGGGTGGGAGGGGGCAGTGTGTGGGAAGAACAGACCAGACTGAGTGGGCCATCGATGGGAGAGAGTCTCAAATATATCCAATGGCAAATTCAGGAGTAACGTGTCTTTGACAACGAGACTTGGGTGGGGGGTTGTGGGATCGTACTTGTTCTACTGGGAATTGTGGGGGGAATGTGGGACTTGTTCCAACAGGGAGTGGGGAGGGGAATGTGGGACTCGCTAACACAGGGAGTTGGCAGGGGGGGAATGTGGGACCCGCTCCCACAGGGAGTCGGTGGGGACGGAATGTGGGACCGGCTCCCACAGGGAGTCGGGGCAGGGTGGGAATGTGGGACTCGCTCACACAGGGAGTGGGGTGGGGAATGTAGGACTGACACATAGGGAGTTGGGGGGGTAATGTGGGACTCGCTCACACAGGGAGTGGGGGGGGAATGTGGGACTCGCTCACACAGGGAGTGGGGGGTGTAATGTGGGACTCGCTCACACAGGGAGTGGGGGGGGTAATGTGGGACTCTCACACAGGGAGTTGGCAGGGGGAATGTGGGACTTGCTCACACAGGGAGTGGGGGGGGTAATGTGGGACTCGCTCACACAGGGAGTGGGGGGGGTAATGTGGGACTCTCACACAGGGAGTTGGCAGGGGGAATGTGGGACTTGCTCACACAGGGAGTGGGGGGGGTAATGTGGGACTCGCTCACACAGGGAGTGGGGGGGGAATGTGGGACTCTCACATAGGGAGTCGTGGGGGGAATGTGGGACTCGCTCACACAGGGAGTGGGGGGCGGGGAATGTGGGACTCACTCACACAGGGAGTGAGGATTGCGGGGAACATGGGGCTCACTCCCACAGGGAGTTAGGGGCGTGGAAGGTGGGACTCACTCCCACAGGGAATGGGGGGAGGGGGGCATGTGTCCACTGAATATCTGATTTCCACGTCATCTTCACTTTTCATTCTGCTGTCTGGTCTCTTCACCCTCATTCATTCCTAGCTCTCTCCCTCAGTCCGACCCTCTCCCCACTCAGTATCTATCTATCTCTCTCTCGCTCTCGCGCTCTCGCGCTCTCGCGCTCTCGCGCTCTCGCGCTCTCGCGCTCTCGCGCTCTCTCGCTCTCTCGCTCTCTCGCTCTCTCGCTCTCTCGCTCTCTCGCTCTCGCGCTCTCGCGCTCTCGCGCTCTCTCGCTCTCTCGCTCTCTCGCTCTCTCGCTCTCTCGCGCTCTCGCGCTCCCCCCCCCTCCCCCCCTCTCTCTTTCTCTCTCTCTCTCGCTGTCTCGCTCTCTCTCTCTCACTGTCCCCCCCGCCTCTCTCTCGTGCACTCACTTTCACCCTTTCTCTGTACAGAACCACAGAATCCCTACAGTGCAAATGCAGGCCATTCAGCCCATTGATCCCACACCGACCCTCCCACCCAGACAGCATCCCACCCAGACCCTATCCCTGTAACCCTGCATTTCCCATGGCTAACCCACCCTAACCCACACATCCCTGGGCTGTAATTGGTTAATGTTTCCTTCCCACAGGTCTGCTATTCACGGCCGGGGACTGTTCTGTAAGAGAAACATCGATGCCGGGGAGATGGTGATAGAATATTCTGGAATCGTCATTCGATCTGTTTTAACTGACAAGAGAGAGAAATATTACGACAGTAAGGTAAGGAGTTAGGGTGAGTGACTCCCTCCCCCTGCTCTCGGGGGAAAGAAATTATAACCTCGCTGTTTAACGATGAAATTATACCAAACGTCTGTGCACTGCTCTGGTCTCTGTGTACCTCAGTTTGAGGCCATTCAGCCCCCTCCTCCTCCTCCTCCTCCTCCTCCTCCTCCAGCCTGTCACACAGGAACAGGAGGCCGTTCAGCCCCCTCCCCAAGCCTGTCACACAGGAACAGGAGGCCATTCAGCCCCCTCCCCAAGCCTGTTACACAGGAACAGGAGGCCATTCAGCCCCCTCCCCAAGCCTGTCGCACAGGAACAGGAGGCCATTCAGCCCCCTCCTCAGATATGTCACACAGGAACAGGAGGCCATTCAGCCCCCTCCCCAAGCCTGTCACACAGGAACAGGAGGCTGTTCAGCCCCCTCCCCAAGCCTGTTACACAGGAACAGGAGGCCATTCAGCCCCCTCCCCAAGCCTGTCGCACAGGAACAGGAGGCCATTCAGCCCCCTCCTCAGATATGTCACACAGGAACAGGAGGCCATTCAGCCCCCTCCCCAAGCCTGTCACACAGGAACAGGAGGCTGTTCAGCCCCCTCCCCAAGCCTGTCACACAGGAACAGGAGGCCATTCAGCCCCCTCCCCAAGCCTGTCGCACGGGAACAGGAGGCCATTCAGCCCCCTCCCCAAGCCTGTCACACAGTAACAGGAGGCCATTCAGCCCCCTCCCCAAGCCTGTCGCACAGGAACGGGAGGCCATTCAGCCCCCTCCCCAAGCCTGTCACACAGTAACAGGAGTGGGGTTGGTCATCTGTCTGGTCTTCATTTCTGCATCAACTGAACACTACTGTTATTAATGCTTAATGCTGTTGTCTCTCTCTGTCTGTCTGTCTCTCTTTCTCTATCCCCTCATCTTTTTATCCCTTCTTCACCATCTCTCTTTCTCTCCCCTCCCTCTTTTTTTTTTTCTCCACCCGTTTCCCTGTCTCTCTATCTCGCTCCCCCCACCCCCCCATCTCTCTCCCCCCATCTCTCTCCCCCCCCATCTCTCTCCCCCCCCATCTCTCTCCCCCCCCCATCTCTCTCCCCCCCATCTCTCTCTCCCCCCCCATCTCTCTCTCCCCCCCCATCTCTCTCTCCCCCCCCCTATCTCTCTCTCCCCCCCCATCTCTCTCTCCCCCCCCATCTCTCTCTCCCCCCCATCTCTCTCTCCCCCCCATCTCTCTCCTCCCCCCCATCTCTCTCTCCCCCCCATCTCTCTCTCCCCCCCATCTCTCTCTCTCCCCCCCATCTTTCTCTCTCCCCCCCAATCTCTCTCTCTCCCCCCCATCTCTCTCTCCCCCCCCCATCTCTCTCTCCCCCCATCTCTCTCTCCCCCCCATCTCTCTCTCCCCCCCATCTCTCTCTCCCCCCCATCTCTCTCTCCCCCCCCCCATCTCTCTCTCCCCCCCCATCTCTCTCTCCCCCCCCATCTCTCTCTCCCCCCCATCTCTCTCTCCCCCCCCATCTCTCTCTCCCCCCATCTCTCTCTTCCCCCCCCATCTCTCTCTCCCCCCCATCTCTCTCTCTCCCCCCATCTCTCTCTCTCCCCCCCATCTCTCTCTCTCTCTCCCCCCCCCATCTCTCTCTCCCCCCGATCTCTCTCTCTCTCCCCCCGATCTCTCTCTCTCTCCCCCGATCTCTCTCTCTCCCCCCGATCTCTCTCTCTCCCCCCGATCTCTCTCTCTCCCCCGATCTCTCTCTCTCCCCCGATCTCTCTCTCTCCCCCCATCTCTGTCTCCCCCCCATCTCTCTCCCCCCCCATCTCTGTCTCCCCCCCCATCTCTCTCTCCCCCCCCATCTCTCTCGCCCCCAACTCTCTCTCTCTCCTCCCTCTCCCTCTCTCCTCCCCCATCTCTCTCTCTCCTCCCCCATCTCTCTCTCTTCCCCCCGCTGTGTCTCTCTTCCCCTCCCCACCGTGTCTCTCTTCCCCTCCCCACCGTGTCTCTCTTCCCCCCCGCCGTGTCTCTCTTCCCCTCCCCACCGTGTCTCTCTTCCCTCCCCACCGTGTCTCTCTTCCCCCCCGCCGTGTCTCTCTTCCCCCCCGCCGTGTCTCTCTTTCCCCCCCGCCGTGTCTCTCTTCCCCCCCGCCGTGTCTCTTCTCCCCCCCCCCCCCCCCCCGACCCCAATCTCTCTCTGACTCGCTCCCCCTGTACAGGGGATTGGCTGCTACATGTTCCGAATCGATGATTTTGAGGTGGTGGACGCTACAATGCATGGGAACGCTGCCCGTTTCATTAACCACTCATGTGAGCCCAACTGTTACTCGCGGGTGATTAACGTGGAGGGTCAGAAACACATTGTCATCTTCGCCATGCGCAAGATCTACTGCGGTGAGGAACTCACTTACGACTACAAATTCCCCATCGAGGACGCCAGCAACAAGCTACCGTGCAACTGCGGGGCCAAGAAATGTCGTCGCTTTCTCAACTAACCTGGGCTGGGGAGGGGCGGGGAGGTCACTGACTGACTGACTGGCCCAGTGGCATCAGCAGAGGGTCCAGGTTTATGGCCGAGACTGGAGGTACCGTCCCTCCCTCCCTCCCCTCCCCCGCTTCCCCCTCCTCTCCCCCGTCCCCCCTCCTTTCCCCCTCCCACACCATCCCTGCTCCGCACTCGCGCTCTCTCTCTCTCTCTCTCTCTGTTGCATCTATCCTCTCCCTTTTCCTTACCTCTTCATAGACCCTCCCTTCCCACCCCCACTTGCTCCCCCTCCCCTCCCCTTCGCAACCCCAGCCATTCCTGCCCTTCCCCTTCTCTCGCTCTTCTGTCACGTTTTCCTCTCTTCTCTGGCCCTCGCTCTCCCCTTTCCCCCCTCCCCTCGCTCTCCCCCTTTCCCCCCTCCCCTCGCTCTCCCCTTTCCCCCCTCCCCTCGCTCTCCCCTTTCCCCCTCCCCTCGCTCTCCCCTTTCCCCCCCTCCCCTCGCGCTCCCCTTTCCCCCCTCCCCTCGCTCTCCCCTTTCCCCCCTCCCCTTGCTCTCCCCTTTCCCCCCTCCCCTTGCTCTCCCCTTTCCCCCCTCCCTTGCTCTCCCCTTTCCCCCCTCCCCTTGCTCTCCGCTTTCCCCCCTCCCCTTGCTCTCCCCTTTTCCCCCCTCCCCTCGCTCTCCCCTTTCCCCCCTCTCCTCGCGCTCCCCTTTCCCCCCTCTCCTCGCGCTCCCCTTTCCCCTCTCCCCTCGCTCTCCCCTTTCCCCCTCCACTTGTCTCTCCCCTACACACCTCCACCCCTTTTTCTCCCTCTCCTCCCTACTTCCTCTTCCCCCTCCCTCTAAACCCTCCCCTCTGCTTCTGTCCAGCCCTCCCCCACCCAAAAATAAATTCCAGACTGTATGGAGGGTCTGAGCTGTCAGGTCAGAACTGGACCCTATTCCCCTCGCTGTGTCATTCTGGCTGCCATTCACTGTACTATCCCAGCTCCCCCCCCCCCCCCCCCCCCCCCCACCCACACACGCCTGCAGCTGAGCTCCGAGCCTGCGCACCGTCGGTGTTAAGAAGGAGATATTCGTTTCCAGTTGTGATTTTCTTTTGTTCCTCCTCCTGGTTTAATTTTCGTCTAGAATTGAGGGAGCTGAGAGTTGCAAAGACCTCGCTAGATAACTTTGTGTAAAAAGGTTGTACATATCTGTACAGATATTTCTAAAACCCATTATTTTCTACGCACTTTTTTATTTAAGAAATGATTTCCTTAATAAAGATGTTCAGTTGTTCAGAGGAACGCACAGCAACACCAGTGTCTCATTTTCCCAGTGCACACACACACAGAGAGAGAGAGAGACTCACGTGCGTTTATGTGACGCCATTACAAACTGAAGACGACAAAATTCTGAGAGTGAACCCAAAGGCGAGCTGCATTCACATAGCACCCTTCAAGGCACATTCACGCGACAGGAAATCTAACTGACACTGACACCGGCTCACATCCTGGGGGCAACTATTGACCAGAAACAGCCCCAGCACAAGTGGGGCAAGCAGAAATAATCTTTTATTAAAAATGTGCTCAGGGCAGCAGGGCAGGGCACTGGCTGAGCCCGCATTTAGGCTCGTACACCGTGGAAACAGACACTTTGGTCCAGCTCATCCTTGCTGATAGGATATCTGGAATTAATCCAGCC
>NC_081394.1:917713-925213 GCF_030684315.1 Stegostoma tigrinum
GAGAAACACTAACTAAATGGGATAAACAGGGAATACAGGAACATTAAACGCAGGATTCGCAATCTCCTTACCTCACAGCAATGGTCTGCCAGCTCCCTGGCCACTGTGCTGTGCACAAGCGAAAGGAATCAAACGGCAGATTCAGACACTCTCCGCAAAATCAATTCCAGGAGGGTCAGAGGTTCGGTTTACTCGGACTGTCGGGCCTGAGGGAGCTGGGTCAGTGTCAGAGCCCATCCATGTGTAAGTAAAGCGGGATTCAGTGACGGGATACCAGCCTCTGTGGAGTTATCTCACGGGCAACAAGAGTAATGCACGACCCTGAACAAATTTTCTCACAACAGTTGTCTTTGTGACGGGGGTAAGCATTTCTGACATTGTGCTGCCATTTGAGAAGCGGGACACGTTCCATCCTCTCACAGACTGGGGCCAGGATGCAGAAATGATACTTTCACTTTCAGACAAATGACACTTGGGCAGACGAAAAGCAACGAGTAATTCTCCTGGCAGCTTGTGGACCCGCAGCTTTTTTGGTTATCAGGAGCCTGACTTCCCCCGAGGCACCAGATATTAAAACATTTCAAGGGTTGATGGATTGAGAAATATAATGACCCCAAACTTCCTCTAATTCTGAGACTGGTTTTATTCAGGGGAGTCTATATCAGGATTTTGGGCTAGACTGGCAGACGTAAATGATTTGGTTTAGTCCTTAATGAGATGCTGAGAGAATGTTTGATCTGTGGGGTTAATGAGGTAACCATGCAAAAGCACCTCCAAGCAGAAACCCAACTGGACTTCAAACAGGCTGGTGCCCAGGGATGTGCCGATTAGGGTGGATTGGCTGTGCTAAATTACCCATAGTGCCCAGGGGTGTGCAGGTTAGGGTGGATTGGCTGTGCTAAATTACCCATAGTGCCCAGGGATGTGCAGGTTAGGGTGGATTGGCTGTGTTAAATTACCCATAGTGCCCAGGGGTGTGCAGGTTAGGGTGGATTGGCCGTGCTAAACTACCCATAGTGCCCAGGGATGTGCAGGTTAGGGTGGGATTGGCCGTGGGGAATGCAGGGTTATAGGAGATGGGATGGGATGGGATGTTCTCCAGAGGATGAGTGTGAGTTGTTGGGCCGAATGGCCTGTTCCCGGATTGTAGGGATTCTATAATTTTAAACTATCCCGGTTCCTTTCGGAATGTGCCTCATACAACTAGAAGGATCCCTCCAGCAGTGCCGCTGACGGGGAGGCGGCCCTGCACCAGGCTACATCTGGTATTCCCAGACCCCGGGGGATGAGGGGTGGGGGTGTGGTGGAGGGCCTAGTGGCATCAGGAACGCCAGCACCAGACTCTGCAAAGCACGTGCGGCCGTTTCCTTCGGGGCACAAAGTTTGGTGCAGGTCCTGCGGGGATGGCCCTGCAGGGGGCAGGAGGCACGGTCCCCGCGAGAGCGCAAGCCCCATGACGTGCGAAATTCGGGCAGGTGAGGCGCTCCTTCAGCAAAATTGGCGCTGAGAGTGAGACGTGCCGACTGTTTCGGGGTCCGCGTGTCCTCCATCTCCATCAAAGATAACCTCGGAATTAAGAGTGGACACAGCGGATGCCCTCACCTGAGGAGGAGAGGGAGTTTCTTCCGAGATGTTCTGAGCGTGAAGAGGTGTGTTCCTGTCTGTTACACTCCCCTGCATCTGAGGTGGAGTCGGTGAGCTGGTGCTAAAATGCCCCACGAGGGGTTACAAGGGCCCACCGACACCCTCGGACTCAGAGGGAGCAGGGGCGTAGAACTGTAATGAGGTCGGCCACCTGGAGCCTATTCAATCTGAATAAAACCCAAGAGAACCGCTGATGCTGTAAATCAGGAACTAAAAGCAGGAAATTGCTGGAAAAGCTCAGCAGGTCTGTCAGCATCTGTGAAGGGAAAAGCCTGATTTCTGGCAACTCCAACTGTCTCACTCTCTCTCTCTCTCCAGGCTCTATCCTGTCGTTTACACCACCCACCTCCCGGTTTTCTGCAAATAAGCTGACATTTTCCCAGCCACCATCAGTCCTGAGCAAGGGCCACCGGGACCCGAAATGTTAGCTCTGTTTTCTCCCTCACAGAAGCTGCCAGACCTGCTGAGCTTTTCCAGCAACCTTCATGTTTTTGTTCCTTGTACGATCTGAGTTCCCTGATTGGGGATGTTGACGTGGTCCAATCAGGGAGCCCTGGCTGACAGACATAAAGAGGAAATGTCTGGGGTTCGGCTCTCTCTGGGAGCTGGATCAGTGTCAAGGACTCTCCTCTGGTAAACAGACGGGAGATTCAGTGATGGGATATCGGACTCTGTGGAGTCATTTTGGAAGTGAGTTCCACATTTCCTATGCCCCTCCCAACCCTCTGCGGGAGCCAGTCTCCCCTCCACTACTGCACCTCACCCCCACACTGTGTCGGGGGTGGGGGGGGTGGGGAAGGCCTTCTCCTGAATTTCCCATCGGACTTTATTCAGGACTGACTTCTGTCGATGGCCCCTTGTTTCGCTCACTCCCCTCCCCCAGCAGGTGCAAACACCTTGTCTGCGTCTCCCTGGATGAAACCCCTTTCCAGAATGGTAAACCCCTCGATCGGGTCACCCCTCTGCCTCGAGAGGAGGGAACCTCATGTGTCCCTGATCTGGAGAGCCCTACACTCCTCAGGGGCCACCCCAGATCCCTCTGACCCTCCATCATTTCCAGAGTCCTGCATCTGAGGAATTGTACCCGGGATAGTGCTGTGGGATCTTGCTGTGCCTGCCGACAGGTCACTGCAGGAACCTGGGCTGGGAGATATGGTGGCTATGAGGAAATGTGAGGTACGTTAGCCGAGGCATGGAATACAAGTGTAGGGGAGGCCAATTGGAATCCTTACGGAACGCTAGCGTCTACTGCTGTATGTAGAGTCCTGGAACCCATGTTATGGGAGGGATCCCATGGCATTGGAGGGAGGTTTATTCGGATGTTACCTGGAGGGCTGGAAACTTGCAAATGTCAGAGAGAGATTGAGACAGACTGGATCTGCTTTCCTTGGGACAGAGGTGATAGAGAGAGGGGGGAGACATGATTGAGATGGATCAAAACTATGAAGGAAATAGTTAGGGTAGACAGGAAAAGACATCCCCCCCCCACAGCTAGATAGAGGAATCAATGACCCATTGGGGATTGAAGGAAAGGGGCAGAAGGTTTAGGGGAGAGGTTAGGGAAAACTATTTTCACTCAGACAATGTTGGGATGGTAGGAGGGTGGGATGGTGGGAGGGTGGGATAGTAGGACGGTGGGATGGTGGGATGTTGGGATGGTGGGATGGTAGGGTGGTGGAATGGTGGGATGGTAAGGTGGTGGGATGGTAGGACGGTGGGATGGTGGGGTTGTGGGATAGTAGGGTGGTGGGATGGTGGGATGATGGGGTGGTGGAGTGGTAGGGTGGAGGGATGGTAGGGCGTTGGGATGGTGGGGTGTAGGGTGGTTGATGGTAGGATGGTAGGGTGGTGGGATGGTAGGGTGGTGGGGTGGGAGGGTGGTATGGTGGCGGGGTGGTGGGATGGTGGGGTGGTGGGGTGGTGGGATGGTGGGGTGGTGGGGTGGTGGGATGGTGGAGTGGTAGGACGGTAGGATGGTGGAGTGGTGGGGTGGTGGGATGGTGGGGTGGTAGGGTAGAGGTGGGTGTAATCTGGCACTCACTGCCTGTGCGAGTTGGAGATGTAGAAACCCCTCCCAAGCTGAAGAAGGATGTCGATATGGATTCGCGTCGTCAAGGATGTGGGTCGAGTGGGAGTGGAACAGGTGGGTGCTTGCTTCTGGCCAGCATGGGCTGAAGGGCCTTTTCTCAATCGCGATCAATGTCCATCACCAATCCCCCCAGGCCCTGGAGGGTCTTGTCCCTCCCTTCCCCATGGAGTTGATGAGAGGAGGGGAGCGGTTGGGTCGACTGGGTTTATTTTCCATGGAGACTTGTGTAAGATTCCAGGAGGGCACAGATCAAGGAGAGAGAGGGGTGTGGGGTGTGTTGGGATAGGAAGGAGCGCTTCCCCTTTAATGCAAGGGGTCAGAGGTAGAAGGTGGGGAAGAGAGCCGAAGGGGAATGTTTTGACTCTTGAGGGCTGTAGGAGTCTGGAACTCGCATATCATTTAGGCAGCATTTAGATATTTGCCTGCATTGATGTAGCTTCCAGGCCTCTGAGCGGAGAACTAGGATTGGTGCAGGCTAGCATTGAGACTGATGGGCTGAGAGGCTTGTTTATGCACTGTGGGCCGCTGTAAAGCATATGAGGTGATGGGTCAGGCTCCCATTACACGACCCCCGTAACCCTACTCTTCCCACGGCCAACCCACCCTTTACCTGCACACCTTTGGACTGTGGGAGGAAACCCGAGCACCTGGAGGGGAACCCTTGGAGACATGGGGCAAACGTGCAAACCCCACACAGACTGAGGGTAGGATCGAACCCGGGCCCCTGGCACTGTGAGGCTGCGGCGCTAATCACTGAGCCACCGTGCGGCTCCCTCTGAGAGCCGTTTGTTAGTCTTGATCTGGGTGCCTAGCTGGGATCTTCCTGTGCAGGTGAGCCAGTCGCTGTTTATTTCGTTCTCTGTGTGTGTGTGTGTCTGTGTGTGAGTGTGTGTGTGTGTGTGTGTGTGTGTGTGTGTGTGTGTGTGTGTGTGTGTGTGTGTGTGTGTGAGTGTTTGTGTGAGTGTGTGTGTGAGTGCCTGTGTGCGTGAGTGTGAGTGTGTGTGTGAGTGTGAGAGTGAGTGTGAGTGTGTGTGTGAGAGAGTGTGTGTGCATGTGTGTGTGTGTGCGTGTGTGAGTTTGTGTGTGTGTGAGTGAGTGTGTGTGTGTGAGTGTGTGTGCATGTGTGTGTGTTTGTGTGAGTGTGTGTGTGAGTGCCTGTGTGCGTGAGTGTGAGTGTGTGTGTGAGTGTGAGTGAGTGTGAGTGTGTGTGTGAGAGTGTGTGTGTGTGTGTGAGTTTGTGTGTGTGTGAGTGAGTGTGTGTGTGTGAGTGTGTGTGCATGTGTGTGTGTTTGTGTGAGTGTGTGTGTGAGTGCCTGTGTGCGTGAGTGTGAGTGTGTGTGTGCATGTGAGTGTATGAGTGCGTGTGTGTGTGTGAGTGTGAGTGTGTGTGCATGTGAGTGTGTGAGTGTGTATGTGTGTGTGTGAGTGAGTGTGTGTGTGTGTTTGTGTGAGTGTGAGTGTGTGCGTTTGTGTGAGTGTGAGCGCGTGAGTGTGAGTGCGTGTGAGTGTGTGTGGGTGAGTGTGTGTGAGTGTGAGTGTGCATGTGAGTGTGTTTGTGTGTCTGTGTGCATGTGTGAGTGTGTTTGCGTGAGTGTGAGTGTGTGTGAGTGTGAGTGTGAGTGTGTGAGTGTGTGTGAGTGTGTATGTGTGTGTGTGAGTGAGTGAGTGTGTGCGTTTGTGTGAGTGTGTGCGTTTGTGCGAGTGTGTGTGTGAGTGTGAGCACGTGTGTGTGCATGTGAGCGTGTGCGTGTGAGTGTGTGTGCCTGTGTGTGTGTGAGTGTGTGTGTGTGTATAAGTGTGCGTGTGTGTGAGAGAGAGTGTGTGTGTGTTAGTGTGTGTGTGTCTGTGAGTGTATGTGTGTGTCTGTGTGTGAGTGAGTGTGAGTGTGAGTGTGTGTGTGTGAGTGTGTGTGTGTATGTGAGTGTGTGTGTGTGTGAGTGTGAGTGTGTGAGTGTGAGTGTGTGTGTGTGAGTGTGTGTGTGTTAGTGTGTGTGTGAGTGTGTGCGCGTGAGTGTGAGAGTGTGTTTGTGTGAGTGAGTGTATGTGTGAGTGTGTGTGAGTGTGTGTGTGTGCATGTGAGTGTGTGTGTGTGCATGTGAGTGTGAGTGTGTGAGTGTGTGTGTGAGTGTGTGTGTGTTAGTGTGTGTGTGAGTGTGTGTGTGTGAGTGTGTGGGTGCATGTGAGTGTTTGTGTGTGTGTGTGTGTGTGTGTGTGAGTGTGTGTGTGCATGTGAGTGTGCGTTTGAGTGTGTGTGAGTGAGTGTGTGAGTGTGAGTAAGTGTGTGTGTGAGAGTGTGTGGGTGTGTGAATGTGTGTATGTGAGTGTGAGTGAGAGTGTGTGTGTGTGAGTGTGTGTGTGTGAGTGTGTGTGTGTGAGAATGTGTGTGTGTGCGTGTGAGTGTGGGTGAGTGTGTGCGTGTGAGTGTGTGTGTAAGTGTGAGTGTGCATGTGAGTGTGTTTGTGTGTCTGTGTGCGTGTGAGTGCGTGTGTGTGAGTGTGTTTGTGTGTCTGTGTCTGTGTGCATGTGTGAGTCTGTGTGTGTGAGTGTGAGTGTGTGTGTGCATGAGTGTGAGTGTGTGTGAGTGCGAGTGTGAATGTGTGTGTGTGAGTGTGTGTGCATGTGTGTGTGTGAGTGTGTGTGCGTGAGTGTGAGAGTGTGTTTGTGTGAGTGAGTGTATGTGTGTGTGTGTGAGTGTGCGTGAGTGTGTGTGTGTGAGTGTGTGTGTGTGTAAGTGTGCCTGTGTTCGTGTGAGTGTGTGTGTGTCTGTTTCTGTGTGCGTGTGTGAGTGTGTGTAAGTGTGTGTGTATAAGTGTGCGTGTGTGTGAGAGAGAGTGTGTGTGTGTTAGTGTGTGTGTGTCTGTGAGTGTATGTGTGTGTCTGTGTGTGAGTGTGTGTGAGTGTGAGTGTGTGTGTGTGAGTGTGTGTGTGTGTATGTGAGTGTGTGAGTGTGTGAGTGTGTGTGTGTTAGTGTGTGTGTGAGTGTGTGTGAGTGTGAGTGTAAGTGTACGTGTGCAGGTGAGTGTGCGTGTGCATGTGAGTGTGTGTGTTAGTGTGAGTGTGTGAGTGTGTGTGTGTGTGTCTGTGTGCCTGTGAGTGTGTCTGTGAGTGCGTGTGCCTGTGTACCTGTGAGAGTGTGTGTGAGTGTGTGTGCGTGAGTGTGAGAGTGTGTTTGTGTGAGTGAGTGTATGTGTGTGTGTGTGTGTGAGTGTGTGTGTGTGAGTGTGTGTGCGTGAGTGTGAGAGTGTGTTTGTGTGAGTGAGTGTATGTGTGAGTGTGTGTGTGTGTGAGTGTGTGTGCGTGAGAGTGCGTTTGTGCGTGAGAGAGAGTGTGTATGTGTGTGTGAGAGGGTGTGTGTGTGCCTGTGTGTGTGTGTGAGTGTGTGAGTATGTGTGTGTGTGAGTGTGTGTGTGAGTGTGTGTGAGTGTGTGTATGAGTGTGTGTGTGTGTGAGTATGTGTGTGTGTGCATGTGAGTGTGTGTGTGTGCATGTGAGTGTTTGTGTGTGTGTGAGTGTGTGTGTGCATGTGAGTGTGCGTTTGAGTGTGTGTGTGAGTGAGTGTGTGAGTGTGAGTGTGTGTGTGTGTGAGTGAGTGTGTGAGTGAGTGTGTGTGTGAGAGTGTGTGGGTGTGTGAATGTGTGTGTGTGTGTGTGTGTGAGTGAGTGTGAGTGAGTATGTGAGTGTAAGTCTGTGAGTGTGACTGTGAGTGTGAGTGAGTGTGTGTGTGAGTGAGTGTGAGTGTGTGTGTTAGTGTGTGTGAGTGTTAGTGT
>NC_081394.1:940213-942713 GCF_030684315.1 Stegostoma tigrinum
TGTGTGTGAGTGTGTGTGTGTTTGCATGTGAGTGTGTGTGGGTGCATGTGAGTGTGTGTGTGTGCGTGAGTGTGTGTGTGTGTGTGAGTGTGTGTATGTGTGATTGTGTGTATGTGAGTGTGTGTGTGTGTGAGTATGTGTGTGCATGTGAGTGTGTGTGGGTGCATGTGAGTGTCTGTGTGTGTGTGAGTGTGTGTGTGCATGTGAGTGTGCGTTTGAGTGTGTGTGTGTGAGTGAGTGTGTGTGTGTGTTTGTGTGAGTGTGTGTGTGAGTGTGCGAGTGTGAGTGTGTGTGTGAGTGAGTGTGTGTCTGTGAGAGTGTGCGTGTGTGTGCAAGTGTAAGTGTGCGAGTGCATGTGAGTGTGTCTGTGTGTGTGTGAGTGTGTGAGAATGTGAGTGAGTGTGGGTGCATGTGAGTGCCTGTGTGTGCGTGTGCGAGTCTGTGTGTGTGAGTGTGTGTGCGTGAGTGTGAGAGTGCGTTTGTGTGTGAGAGAGAGTGTGTATGTGTGTGTGAGAGGGTGTGTGTGTGCCTGTGTGTGTGTGTGAGTGTGTGAGTATGTGTGTGTGTGTGTGTGTGTGTGTGTGTGAGTGTGTGTGTGTGTGTGTATGAGTGTGTGTGTGTGTGAGTATGTGTGTGTGTGCATGTGAGTGTGTGTGGGTGCATGTGAGTGTTTGTGTGTGTGTGTGAGTGTGTGTGTGCATGTGAGTGTGCGTTTGAGTGTGTGTGTGAGTGTGTGAGTGTGAGTGAGTGTGTGTGTGAGTGAGTGTGTGAGTGTGAGCGAGTGTGTGTGTGAGAGTGTGTGGGTGTGTGAATGTGTGTGTGTGAGTGTGTGTGTGCATGTGAGTGTGCGTTTGAGTGTGTGTGTGAGTGAGTGTGTGAGTGTGAGTGAGTGTGTGTGTGAGTGAGTGTGTGAGTATGAGTGAGTGTGTGTGTGAGAGTGTGTGGGTGTGTGAATGTGTGTGTGAGTGTGTGTGAGTGTGAGTGTGTGTGTGAGTGTAAGTCTGTGTGTGTGACTGTGAGTGTGAGTGAGTGTGAGTGTGTGAGTGAGTGTGTGTGTGTGAGTGTGAGTGTGTGTGTGTTAGTGTGTGTATGAGTGTTAGTGTGTGTCAGTGTAAATGTACGTGCGCATGTGAGTGTGTGTGTAAGTGTGAGTGTGTGTGTGTGTGTGTGAGTGTGTGTGTGTAAGTGTGTGTGTGAGTGAGAAGGTGAGTGCGCATGTGAGTGTATGTGTAAGTGTGAGTGTGTGTGTGTGTGTGTGTGTGAGTGTGTGTGTGTGAGTGTGTGTGTGTGTGAGTGTGTGTGTGTGAGTGTGAGTGTGTGTGAGTGTTAGTGTGTGTGTGTCTGTGAGTGTGTGTGTGTGTCTGTGTGTGAGTGTGTGTGAGTGTGTGTGTGTGTGTGTGAGTGTGTGTGTGTGAGTGTGTGTGTGAGTGTGAGTGTGTGTGTGTGAGTGTGTGTGTGAGTGTGTGTGTGTGTGAGTGTGTGTGTGAGTGTGTGTGTGTGAGAGTGTGTGTGTGTGAGTGTGTGTGTGAGTGTGTGTGTGAGTGTGAGAGTGTGTGTGTGAGTGACTGTGTGTGTGTGAGTGTGTGTGTGTGTGAGTATGTGTGTGTGTGTGTGATTGTGTGTGTGTGTTTGAGTGTGTGTGTGAGGGTGTGTGTGAGTGTGAGTGTGTGTGTGTGAGTGTGTGAGAGTGTGAGTCTGTATGTGTGAGTGACTGTGTGTGTGTCAGTGTGAGTGTGTGAGAGTGTGAGTGTGTGTGTGTGTGACTGTGTGTGAGAGTGTGAGTGTGTGTGTGTGTTAGTGTGTGAGTGTGTGTGTGCATGTGAGTGTGTGTGTGTGTGTGAGTGTGTGTGTTTGCATGTGAGTGTGTGTGGGTGCATGTGAGTGTGTGTGTGTGTGAGTGTGAGTGTGAGTGTGTGTGTGGGTGTGTTTATGTGTGATTGTGTGTATGTGAGTGTGAGTGTGTGTGTGTGTATGAGTGTGTGTGTGTGTGAGTATGTGGGTGTGTGCATGTGAGTGTGTGTGGGTGCATGTGAGTGTCTGTGTGTGTGTGAGTGTGTGTGTGCATGTGAGTGTGCGTTTGAGTGTGTGTGTGTGTGAGTAAGTGTGTGTGTGAGTGTGCGAGTGTGTGAGTGTGTGTGTGTGACTGTGTGTGTGTCTGTGAGAGTGTGCGTGTGTGTTAAGTGTGTGTGTGCATGTGAGTGTGTGTGTGTGAGTGTGTGTGTGTGAGTGTGTGTGTGTGCATGTGAGTGTGTGTGTGTGAGTGTGTGTGTGTTTGTGTGTGAGTGTGTGTATGTGTGATTGTGTGTATGTGAGTGTGTGTGTGTGTGAGTATGTGTGTGCATGTGAGTGTGTGTGGGTGCATGTGAGTGTCTGTGTGTGTGTGAGTGTGTGTGTGCATGTGAGTGTGCGTTTGAGTGTGTGTGTGTGAGTGAGTGTGTGTGTGTGTGTTTGTGTGAGTGTGTGTGTGAGTGTGCGAGTGTGAGTGTGTGTGTGAGTGAGT